>NW_027188205.1:0-33743 GCF_041381155.1 Argopecten irradians
CAGCTTTAAATTGGAATGACATGTAAAAATATGTTACATAATTTTATTAAAAAGTATCTTTGTTATTATATTGTATTTAACGAACATTTTATTTATTCAGATCAGAGGGAAATGATTAAAGATCTAGGGCTGGAGGAATACTTTCCTGGCAAGCTCAAGTTCGATGACGTAATGGCAATTACCAAGAATGAAAATGATGAAACAGCGACACTAACAGATATCCCAATCATCATTGTGCGTAAACTAATTATGTTAGATTACACAGGAAGAGAAGTTATTTTACATCAGTTCTATCATAGAAACCATGTGAATGTTAGTTTTTAAACGTAATCCAATAGACATACTTCTTACAATTTTTATGTGTCTCAGTCCATCGTTAAAAAGCATTGTTTGTTCTAAAATGTTTATGTGTCGTATGGCAATACCTCTGCTTTATCCTTCGCCCATTTACGAGGGAAAGCTAAACCTCAACAATGTGGCCGCTTCATACAATAGTCGCTAATGATGGTGATATAGAAAGGAATATATTAAACAGTGACCAATATATTGTCTCCATTGTAAGGATAGGTCGTCCTCCTTTATCAAAATCTAAAATAGCCAATGAAATATTGTGCGATTCCAGTTTTCCTACGTTCTTTCATTATGATTGTAAGTTGGGGTCTCTTGAAAAACGTTGCAGCAGAGGACTCATAGAAGCCGCATGGTACCTGCCATCGTCAAAGAAAAGCGATATTTTCGGTAAGCTAACACAGGTTCTTAATTTAAGGGGCGACCTCTTACAGCATGAAAAACATGCGGCGTTTTTGAAAGCTGTTTCTAACGTCATGATAATTGTGACAGATCAAGAGACATTGGACAGTACAAATTTCATGCAACACTTCGTAGGTTCTGTTAATGCGGTATTTCTCATAGATGGTGATAATTTGAATAACCAGGAAGCTAAGAAATTTGAAAATAAAACAGATGTACATTGTATTTATCTAAAGGAAGATAAAAAACAAATAAGTATGTCTGAAATAAAGGAATCACTTTTAGCGATTCTTGAATGTATACTTACTGGGAAAACAAAGCGTTGACATTTTCACAAATTTGCCACATGGCAAGAGAAATGGACATCAGTATCGATACAGAAGGTCTCCTTGATGGGAAAAGCAAAGCGGATGAATTGTTTGCTATGTTAAAAGATGAGAGTCTTCATAAAATAAAATCCAGGTTCACGCCACTTCAAACAGATTTGTGGAAATCATACTCGGACACAGAAAAGGAACTAAAAAAGGGCTGTGAATTAACAATTCATGCAGCAAGTGAGCTTTCTGAAAAAATGACAAAACTAAGGAACAACCAGGTTAAGAAATACAGGAATATAGCAAAACCGCATTTGATGAAAACAATTATCATGTATATGGATAAATTAAGAGATGCAGAATTCTGTTATTTTTAGAAAGCTTAAAATTTCATCTTGACGAAAAGAAACGAAAAGAATTACCTGCATACCAAGAAACATTGGATGCGGCATATAAGTTGCAAAATAAACAGCCTGAGGGAAAACAGTCAAAACAGAAACAAGTGGAAGAAGCAGAACAAAATCTTCACGAGGCATCCTTTGGAATAGAGCATTTATTTCGAGAATTTGGACAAATTTTTGAAGCCCATACTGGTGTTGAAAATTTTGATAGAAACAGAATAGCCAAAAACGTTGCTAGATCAATAATGTTAGGATATCCTTTCGAAATAATGGATGGGGACGTTGCTAACATACCTTTAGGATGGATAGAGAAGGTTTTTGAGGAACTGAAGAACATGATGGGGAGTAGTGCAAAGGTTGTGTCACTTTCAATTCTAGGACTTGAAAGTTCAGGCAAGTCGACTCTATTAAATGCTATGTTCGGTTTTTCCTTTTCCGTGAGCGTTGGTCGATGTACCCGGGGAATCAATATGCGAATGTTACCTGTGAAAAGAAACATGTTTAAGTTTGACTACGTGTTGATTTTTGATACGGAGGGACTACGAACCTCTGACGTAGGTAGGAAAACATATCAGCATGACAATGCTTTAGCTACTCTCGTTCTCGGGATGGCAGACATATCAATTATAAATATAAAAGGGGAAAATACTAGCGGTATAACAGATATACTTCAAATCTGTGTTCACGCTTTTTTGCGATTGCAATTAGCTAATAAGGATTTGAAACTAAGACAGTCTTGTATTTTCATTCATCAAAATGTGCCAGACGTCAATGCTAAGAAAAAGATGAGTTTTTCTCTAAACAAATTAGAGGAGACACTTGACAGAATTACCCTAGAAGCAGCAGCTGAAGAAAATATTTCGGACATAACACGTTTCAGAGAGGTAATTGAATTTGATATCAATAAAAACGTTTGGTACTTTCCAGATCTATGGAAAGGTGATCCTCCCATGGCACCAGTTAACCTGGGATATAGCATGAGCGTCGATGATGTTAAAAATTACATCATAGAAAGATTTGTGCAGAATGAAACAAGTTACAGTGATATACATGATTCTTTTATTCACTTGCGTGATCTATGGAATGGAATCCTAGCAAATGATTTCGTTTTCAGTTTTCGAAATAGTATAGAAATGAGAAACTACAACAAATTGGAAGAATATTTCAATGGTTTTGTTTGGGAACTTGAGCTTTATAAAATCGAAATATGTAAAATATTTAATCGGAACATCAATCAGTTTGAATCATACGATGACCTGAAGAAGGAAGAAAACGAATTAAAACGACAAACTAAAGATTTTTTTTCAAAAAAGGTATTCAAATTAAGGAACGTTTAAAAGGGTGTTTTTGAAGAACATAAATCAGATTTCGTACATTGGAAAAACACAAAGCTTATAGCTTGGGACAACCAATTCCAGCGTTTAGAATCTATCTTGTATCAGGAAATAGCTAGTTTACAGGAACACTGCCGCATGGATTTAGACATGAAGAACGCATACGATAGGAACAAAAGAGAAATCGTCGAAAAAGCTTCGGAATTGGCAGAACAAATGAAAGGTAAATGTTTAGACGAAAATAAGATGCTTAAGGATTTTGATAAAATGTGGTCAGCATGGATAGAAAAATGGGATGTTCAAGAAAATTATGAAGACGTTGCAGTAGCACTGGAAAGGATTTTATATGAAAGGTTTGAACGTATTAAAGAGCAAATCGATTCAGAAAAGAAAACGTTCCGTAAGGAGAAGAGGAATAAAGAATTACACTGTTTAGTGGAAAGCTTTGCTTTTGTTGATTTAAAACCTTACATTATTGCCAAGCATAAGTCTTGCAATCAATAAAACATCTATCAACAAAAAGGAAATAAAGTCACAACGGAATTCTCAGGTTGTTTTTTTAATCAACAATATATTCACAGAAATAGACATTAAGTTAGCGACTATATCCAGGTCTGACTGGAAATTTAATGTAACGGAAGTGAAAATATGACGAAATGTATTGTCGAACGGATCGATAGACATAACCAAGACGAAGCAAACGATTTCACTGTTTCAGAAAACTGCAAAATTAAATTACATATTGCAGTATTCGATCATTGCTTACCACTGTTCCAAAATTTGAATAAGCGTTACATTGAAAAACATAGCATGAAAGCTAAGCTAATGAAACAAAAAGAAATTGTCTGGGGTCATTTCACTGACACCGTTCAACAAAAGGCTTCGGACATCGTTGCAAGAAACAGATTGTGTGATATTATCCGTAAATATGTCGAGGAATACGTTAGACAGCAAATTCCCGATTTGATATATACAAGGACTATAGAAGGTTTTTCGATTTCAAAACATGAACTATGCATTGCTATATTAACAGATCTTGCTGAGAAGGAGCAATTTCATTTATACAATGACTACATACGTGATGCATCTGGATATGCATTAAATTGGATAAAAGATCACATAAACCGAAAATGTTTTGAAAAACCAAATTCTCAGTACTATGAGTTAGCAAAAATGAAAACCGACCAGATAGTCAAACAAGTATTACAAATCGCCTCTGTAAACAGAAAAAAAACTCTAGCAGAATGGCTTAGTGAATTTCATAATGAAATTAAAAACCATTTACCAATTAGCCCTGGCTCGCTTTATCTTGTTCGAGAACAAAATGTTTCAGATATGGAAAACTTTCAAACTAAATTGGTCCAAGATCTAGAAAAACTGTCGAAAGAAATATATGAGAAATTTGCAGGAGACACGGCAGATTCAATAGCATGGGAAGGCATAACTCCATACAAAAAAGTAATGGATAAATTATGGGGATGTGAGTGTGTTTGTCCTTTCTGTAAAGAACCATGCCAATGGAACTCCATTCATACGGGCGCACACTCTTGCATACAACATCGCCCTACAGGATTGGCTGGTTGGCATTTTTCAAACAGTGAAATTATTGTCATTGAAAGCTGTTCATTTAAGATCCAATCGGTTCAAACGTTTCGTTGTGGAAGTGGCGATACGTTATGTAAACGGGATGCAAACAAATGTTCAATAAGTGAAACATCTGAGGATTCTCATCCTTTTAGGGATTATAAGAAATACACAAAAGATTGGGATATCCACCCTTGTCCTGATATCTCCTCCTCCAAATACTGGGCTTGGGTGATGTGTAGGTTTAATGGGGATCTCGCTGATCATTATAAAATCAAAAAAGCTGATATTCCTTCCTCTTGGAAGTCATATAAAAAGGATGACGCGATTAAAAGTTTAAGGGAAACATGAACATGAGAGTGCGGTGCTATGAAAGAATAGATAATACTTTTCAGCTTGAGACTTCTATTAAAGCTTAAGTCAAATAAAGAGCAAAACATGACACACAAGTCTATGAATGAATTCAAACGTGAACAGTGATTTAAATTATACATGGTACCTTTCGTTAAACATTTTTTCTCTCTCCTGTAATCAAATAGTTTACCGTCGGAGAAACTGTGAAACCTCATAGACAGACATTGACGACTTTTCAGGAAACACCTGAAACCCACATCTCAATACTTTGGAGTTTCTCCAAGTCATGTGTTTCTAGACAAAGACGGACCTAGGTTTATCTTTCCTAAAATTATAATACATTTGATGCCGATTTTGATACAACGAGAGTACTATATTGGTTAATTGATAACTGACATTCTTCTGTGTCTTTGGTAAAGATATGTCCAGTCTGTTTGGGTGAATTGAACAAAATGAGAAATGAGTTTCTTATTAGAGTACATGTTCGTGTTTTTTACACTATATGCAGCATGGTAAGGGAGGTACACCCAATCGAAAAACCAGTTTTTGAAAAACAATCGAAGGTTTTGCGTGTTTTACGTCGATATTCAACATCAAACGTCAAACATGAAAATAGTCAGTGCCGTACATGCTTTGTGGATTTCATTTTTGAGGAAATATTCAGAAATCGAAATGATAAAGTTTTCGATGTTACGTATACGTACAGCTGTTCAACATTACTCTTATATATCACCTTTTAGTTCAAGGTTTGTTTGTAATGAGTACTTTCATTGGCTTAAGGCAAGCCATCCGGTCATAAAGAATAACATGCATATGACGTTGTCGTTTGTAATGTCACTTCTAATTGGCTAATGCAACGGCGTAATAATTTAATAGAAAAAAGTCCCAAACTGGAATATTTTTAAAAGATTATCGAAGGTAGATTGAGTTATAGGAATTGATTTGAGTAATTTGTTCATCATTTTTAGAGTATACTCAGATTTTTTGTGTGATATATCTCTATGATGTGAAGGATCTTTTTAGGCTGATTCAATAGTTCATCTAATCATCTTACTGTATTGACTGTATCTGATTGGTACATGTTACGTGTGGGATGGAGTTTAATTTTGAACTAAAGCGTTTTCAATCTATGTATCAGCTAAACTTTTACCGTATTATGTTAAATATACATGTTCGGTATTAGAGTTGATGAAAGCACAACATAACGCTTTGCTATGATATTAAATGAAAATCATATGCATACATGTAATGTAAAATTAAAGGTGAGACTTGCTGAACAATTGTTTAGATTGACATCATTTGATGTAATTTATTTCACTATATATTATCATCAGAATGTAATGGGTTTTTTTTCTACACATTCGCATATTTCATGATATTTATATATTGTTTGAATTGGTTGACGACCATAACGATTTTACATTTTTGCGTTAAAGAAAAGTTATATGGATATACGTACATGTACATAGTTCGATTGAATCTTAAAATGTAACTTAGACAAGTTTTAATCGATTGGTTTCGTTATATCTTTACATAATCTCGTGTGACAATTAAAATCTAAAATGAAGATATTGTGTTCCTCTTTATTTTTACAGTGGGTTGCGTTTACATAATAGATTATGATTTTGTTTGGTTATAGATAATATTTTTTGTCTATATCAGAATCAATATCAATCTAATAAGATAATGTAGTGTCATTGTTAAGTTTGAGTTATGATTTGTTGAAAGCTGAATTACTTTTTTTAAAGGTAGACTTCAAACTAGAGCTGTTGTGAGAACATTCTTAGTCGCTGGTCAATGTGTTTATCTCAGTGGCAGCAGGTCAATCTGTAGATCGTCTATATATATAAATCAAAATTATACGTATTTTTTTATTCAAAGTTTCTGTTCGCTATACTAATACCCTTGTTAGATAACGATTACATTTGATATATAGCTACTGTATTTTACTGTCACGTCCAGCTGAAATTTTTATCACTCATTCGGAAAACCATTAGGTTAACCATACCATGCAAGATTACAGTTATTGTTACATATATCGACAAAATAACAGATGCCTAATATACCCCTTCCCAACCCGAGGGGTGGTTCATGAACATCCAATCCGAGGCTGTCGAGAAATGGACATTCAAAAAATTCCCCTGATGGTTCTTATTTCGTTATCACACTCTCAAGTTTGAATTATGTGTCTCCCATATACTAAAGAAAAGGATGACATATTAATTTCAAAATATACATGGTATTTTGATCGGTTGACAGCATGTCAATATTAATGACGTCATCAAAAAGTCCCGCGTGAGGTCATGGCGTAACGTTATTATTTTTGCATTTACTTATATATGAAAAGGTTAGCGCGCACAATATGTCGTACCCAAGAGGTTGACAGAGTGAATGGTGGGAGAAAATATCTGTCCCTCAGAAAAAAAGGCATAGTTGGTTTTAATTTTGTTTTGGGGCATACTAAAATGTTTTCTGGTAATGCATTACTTTGAAGACATATAATTGGTTTTATTTAATAGTCTACAAAATTAAGGATGTACACCTCTGAGAAGTCAAAATGTTCTTGTATAAACTTTTTTCCAATAGATTTTTGGAAAAAGGAGTTCATACCATTAAAGAAAATGGAATAAAAAACATATGTCCGCGTGCTCGTTTTTGAGCTTTTGTCACTCAAAGATACCTAGTTGACAAAATATTGGATTTTATGGGAATTTTGCCGTTTTGACCATATAAGATAGAGATTAAAGCCATAATTTCCTAATGGGGTGTTTGATATGTATGAATGTTTGTAGAATTTGTTTTCTAGTAGTCTTCTTTAAATAATATACCAGTTTTGATCAATTAGACTAATATTTTTTTCGGAATAAGAACATATGCTACCCCTACCCCTTAATTTTGAGCTACAAAATGCACCATTTTCAGCCATTTTTGCCAAATTTAACCCTTTATAGAAAAAGTTCTGGTATTAAACTTTTGTAATTATTTTGCATATCAATAGGGAAATGGTTGCTCTTTCTAAATCAGGAAGAAAAAATTGGGTGTCTGTGTGCTTCCTTTTTTGCCCCATTTGAATTTTTGTTATTTTTCCAGTATTTCAGAGTAAAAAATAAAGGTGCCCAAATTACCATTAAATGTAAAAAAATAAGGTCACAAAGTGTTTCATTTCACATATTAATGCTTAATATTTTAATTACTACGAACCGAGTAACAATTTGCAGCAAAAATTAGTTCAATACAGCAAAAAATGCTGGCGCAGTGATGATTTAAGTAAAAACAATTTCAGTAAAAAATGGTAAAACTGTTGGTCTACTTAAGCGGAAAAAACACAATTTCAAAATGGCTACCAAATGGGCCATTTCTTAAAATCCCCGTATAAAAAATTCTCCTAAAATAGAAATGTAATTTTTGACAAAATTTGCATCTGGCAACTTCCTACAGATATTGAAAGATTTTATTTGGAAATCACAAAACTTCTTTGATCTATGTCGAAACGAGACTTCAACGGAACTGAAACCTCAGAAGAATACATCCTTAAGTAAATATATTGAATATTCTTCGCGGGAAATACAATTACTAATATTTAATCAGTCAACAACTTGGGGATAATTTAGTACCATCACACTGAGGAAGCTAACACAAAGGATCTAATAATTGTTATCACTAAATCGGAGTTGAAAGGGGGTTCGCAGCTGTTCCGCCTGACTGGTTTGGGTTTTAATAGTTTAACGTCCTATAAACAACCGGGATCACTTAGGACGTGCCAGGTTTGATAGTGGAAGAAAACCGGAGTACCCGGAGAAAAACCACTGACCAGCGCTCAGTACCTGGCAACTGCCCAACTGGGATTCGAACTCTAGATCCAGAGGTGGAGGGCTTCTGGTAATATGTTGTAATATCTTATCCACTCGGCTACCGCAGCCATCCTGACATCCTTTAACAAATTTATTAACCCTATTAAACATCAATTTGTTTATATATCACTGCTTATCTACAAATAGTTAGCAGGCTGCAATATTTTTCTATGATAAAATGTTTTTGTATGGTATCAATACAATAAGCATTTCCATTTAAGTCGAAATATTGTAAAAATAAGTATTATTAGAAGTTTGGTGAATAGCCAAATGAATTCGTTTTCTGTTTGATTATGAATCATTTAAAATGCACTTTTAGTCAACACGTAAGCATGATGTAGCAAACACTGATGCCTATTGATTAGACATGAAACATTGCTTACGTTACAATTTAGAACTAGGTATGAGCAAGATTGTTTACATACTACACTACTGGTAGTCAAATTGTACGTAATACTTTCCTATTTAACTTTTCCTTTGATACAGATTTTTTTCAGTACTGAATGATAACCGACAACAGAGTTTGAGATGTTACGGAACTAACCACTATGTGGAGTAAGTGGAAACTTTAATTGCAACCCTCCAGATAATTCCTAGTAATACGACGTAGACTCTGTTTGATATCTTCGGAAACTTGGTATGCATCACATAGAAGTGCCTGTCTGACCCGCCATTCTCGCGCTTCGACTGGTACCTATATCCAGTGTCGTTCCGATACAGAATTTCTCATCCCTATATATACCTCAGGTCCGATGATAGTGCAATCTTACATCCAAACGTGCAATATGTATGTCTGCTGTGTATTACTAGATATTTGTTTTTATTGTAGGGATCATAAAAAGGTGTCGTTATAATGTGTTTATATATAACAGTAGAGGTTCTGATCAGTTTGCGACTGATTACTCGATCCTGTTAGCCCAATGCTGTCATGATTTGCCTTTATCACGAGGGAATGAAGACTTAATACTATACAAATTCAACTCAAAGTGTGTTTCACTACCATGTACACAACACACGAGTAGAGATCAGTGTTCAGTTACATCAGAGGCATGAATATTTAATATCTATATCAGCCATATCAATTACCAATATACTAAAATATAAAATGGATAATGCAATAATGCATAATTTTATTTTTTTTTCTAAATTACAAGCTTCAGAAATACTTTTAAAAATCTTAATTAAAAGACATTAAAATAAGAATACAGTCAAGTTTTTAATTACATGGTTATATTACGAAATAAATTACATCACATTCAATATTTTTTTCAAAACAAAATAATCGCTTCTTTTAAAAACATATTAAAAAGTGTATATAAAAGGTCAAATCATGAAATAAAGATGTTTTGCCAGCCTACCCATTCCTTGCTAAAATGGCAAATATTAATATTTTTCTGTTCAAGTGTTTTTTCAGCATTATATGGGTATATTAAATATATTCTTCATTTTCATTGATTGCATTTTTTACCCATCTAATTAAATATAAATTTAACTTTTCAAACATTTCCAAAATAAATGTATGATATTTTTTGTTTCTATTTTACCTGGATAACATTTGTTGGAATTCCTTACTCCAATGTTTAAGTGCATATTTTCAAACATGTAATAATAATAAACTTATAATGATATGATGATGTATAACAACAGGTTAACAAACAAGTTCAATAATTTGATATGTCACGAGCCTTTAGGCGAGTGGCATATCAAATTTTTTAACGAGTTTGATTTTCATATCACAAGGTCACGAGTGTAAGATTCTATTTATCACATAATTTCTATAAATAGAAATATAAGTAAAACTTTAAATTTCGTCTCTATATACAACAGTAGAAAATCCTGCTCGGATGTGACGTTCCCGTCTACTGAGAGAATCATGCGATGCGACGTCATATATATATTATGACGTCAAAAATACCTGTGACGTCACAATAGTGTTATTACACATGTGTCTTACGATATTTATGACATAGCCGTATGACATGGCTGGACGGGCAGATTATGTGATAAATTCAAATAAATTGTTTTATTTCACTCTTAAAATGGAACTCTGATGTCAAATTTTAAGCCATATCAATATGATTTAGTACAGATTTACTAATACTAAAATGTCACCAGACTGGCAATGACTCATTTTTAGAAAATATTTAATATTATACGTTTGGGAAAAATAATGATTGAGTTTTGTGTTATTTTCACGACCATTGTTTAACCCAGTCGTACAATGTAGATCTAACGTAGACCACGATCACTTAGCCGCTTCCGTTCAATATTTGTTTTGATCTTTTAACTTTATCAATCATACAGCTGCAACCTTACACTAAATTATATGTTTAAATAGACTCGATTACGATACTTGATTGTACCAGAAACATAGCTACCGTAGATTTCTATTTGATGTTTACACTACCGTTGCGAGGGACGGCACTTTAATTCGCCCGGTCAAAATACGAACCTGTAAGTCAGTTTGTTTTTATTTTTGGGCAAACATTCGGGCACCCATCGTTCCCTATTCTATCTGGAGACTCTATGACTCATTGCAGATCGGGTGTCAACTTGCATCGTTCGTATTTGCAGTCGACAGAATATAACCAACACTGCACATTATCAGTCAGACATCAACACTGCTTTAACGGGACCGCTGCTTTATGTGAGTCACCCATCAGGGGCGATAATCCCCACAAATGTTGCCCATTGTATTCCTTTGAATATTATTTCTTGCAGAAATTCCATTAGTTGTAATAAATAGCGGCCATGAATGAAATGGTGGATTTAAGTTGTTTTAGTTTGATTAGTTTAACGTCCTATTTAAAGCCAGGGTCATGTAAAGACGTGCAAAGTATATTGGTGGAGGCAAGCCGGAGTACCCGGTGAACACCACCGACCAGCGGTCAATACCTGGCAACTGCCCCGAATGGGATTCGAACTCGCAACCCGGAGGTGGAGGGATTGTGATTATATGTCGAGACATCTTAACCGCTCGGCCACCGCGGCCCCACGCAAGCGATAATTTATTTTTTACATGACAGTTAGTCGATGGGTCTTATCATATAAATTATATTGTTAACATTTCTTTTCCTATTACACTTATAATGACGACCTTATTTTGAGGTACCTTATATGCGAAAACATAGACTGTAAGATATATCGAAAATAATTATCTGTAGCTGTATATACACTAATCAAATTATTGACTACAAAGATATTTTTTCATACCTTTGTCTGATTGATAAAAAAATACATATCTTTCAGATCAATTTTAACTCTACCTTAATCTAGAAAATATTTCACATGCAGCTTTTAAATAACATGCAATGTAATTTAGTGTCTCATTATTTAAATCCTTATATGATGAATATTCATAAAAAAAGATAACATTGCTTAGAGTTTAACGTCCACTTAAGAGCCAGGGTAAGGAGTAGATGGTGGAAAAACACTGACGTAGCCAGAGAAAAAAAAACACCCACCAGCGTTCAGTTCTTCAAAATTGATCCTCGTGGGATTCAAACTCACGAGTATGAATAGTGGTAGTAGTAATAGCATATATATTACGCTCACCACTGGATATGCTAGAATACCTAATGTGAGCTACACACATCAATGCATGTCAAAAATATGACAAACAGTACTTAAGTAAAAGCTATTTAAAGTACATTTCTAAGTTAATCTAAAAGATTCATGACGCATATTCAAATACGAGATTGTCAAAAGAAGTAGTAATATATCGAATTGTTTAATTGTATATTGCCAAGTTCTCTGTCAGGATTTATATAAAAACGAGACAAAACGGTAGAATCGATTCGAATTAAGGATATTAATAGAAAAGTTTTATAATAGAACAGGAAATTTGATAAATATTAATTGTTAGGTGTGACCATTACATCACTTCCCCAAACATCCCCACAGTGGTATTTATTGTATCGCCATATCCCTACGAATCCCTATATACGAATATATATAAATATCGACCAATCACAAGCCGTTGTTTTGTTACCATATTTACAAATGTTTTCATCGAAATTAAACAACATCTAAAGTTTGACTAATCAGAAATGGTAGCCTTGTTGGTAGGCGTTTCGGACAAATAAGGGTCGCGTGTACCCCTCATGACCATGATGAATAATACGAAGAACTTCAAAGTATGGAACTATCTTAAAATTACCATAAGATCACAAAGCACCTAAACCTGTTAAAAATGATGAAAAAATGAATGTTTAAATTAGTTCTCGCACGTGTTCGTATGTAGTTGCCTTACCTATGGTAAAATTAGTTTATCTCTGTATTTTTCAATTATAGAGCTGTTGTTTAAACGTGCTGATATACTTTTGATTTCACTATCATCTAGATTCCTAGGATCATCCAGGCTCCAACATGCATTGATTATAAAAAGTGTTCTACACTGTAACCTTGCCTCGTGGATCGGATACTTCGGACGATGAGATATCCTTAGATAAGTGTAATACGTATTTTAACTGATTTTATAAGTTAAATTCCAATTGAACTAAGTCTGTTAACACAATTACCTGTGTATTATTTATAGCTCTGATTCCAAGTAAATGAACACTTCCAGGAATATTTAGGTTTATATATATTCTAGCTTTTTTAATATTTAAAGATGGTCCACCGCCGACAGAGCATAAACGATACTCAACATTTGAACAATGATTGGTGTTTATAATTAATCGTGTATATATATGTCTAATTAACACAAAAGTAATATGAAATATTTAATTTTGCTTTTGGTTCATGCGCAATCTGTAATTCATTCCATATAGGACATAGTGCCATGGATTTTTTTCAGGACGCAATTAATTATTTTTTTAATATTTTTTTTTATCTTGAATGAAGTAAAATTAGAAGCTAAAACTCTTCAATTGTGTTAATTGTGTAAAGTAAGTAACTTTTGTAACTGAAAAAACTGCTAATTCGTCTGTCCCTTTTTTTTGATAGAGGTAAAAAAATACTATTTGTCAGCGGTGGAGCTTCTTTAAAACCTTTGGAAGGGATTTGGTTGATCGAAATGAACTTTCATTAGATAAGCGTATGCATTTTAATTTTGCTCAATATATTTAAAAAGACAAGAATACTTTTTGCAAAATTATACCCATATCCCGAGGGCTGACTTCAAAGCTCGAGGGTCGGTAGGGGTGTGATATCTAAATGGTCATGTTATTAACTTTTTATCATATGTTTTGAAAAAAAGTGAAATGTTTACATTATATTTTTTATAGTTTATCACAATTAAATAAAATCAACATGTCTTACCATTCGCTGTTATTCGTAAAATGTTGTTATAAGCTTCAGAAAACCATAGTACAAGTAGGATAGCGATACTTGATTTGATGTCTTTCTGTGAGATCTTCGATGTCACGCCAGGTAAACCCCCGTAACGCTCCAATGGATAAATCGTTGGTAATAACATGCAAATATCTTTCAGGGTAGCTTACACAGCGATTTCTGGGTTACGAATATAGTATTGCGCAACGTAATGTACTACAGTGTACTATAATTAGCTACAGGTATTTTCAGTATATTAACTAGGTCATTGGAAAACACATTTGACTTTAAATAGAATTATGTACATCTATATTTAGAATATTTTCGGGTGGGTAGGTTCTGTCTGTTACCCGAATATATACACAGTAAATTACTACAGTATAAACGTAAGGCATTAAAGGCTTAATCGATATTTTAATATGTTCACCGAAGTTGTGTGACATTTACAGATACCCATCTACATTACTGGAAGTTTTTTTATTTACCTGGAATCAGAGCTATATATAATACACAGGAAATTTTATGAATATGGATATTTGATTAAGACGTAGTTCAATTGGGATTTCCAAAGTAATAAACTTATATAATAAAATCAAATAAAGCAAGTCAGCACCACATATTTCAGGATACCACAGGTCGTCTCATCATCCACATTAGCAGAATCCCCAGGCAAGGTAAGAACACATTTTGTCATCAAATGCATTTTTTTGCTATTTTTTATCAAAACCCTGGTGCTGTCATGAACATCGAGATAAATCTTAATATGCTGATCGGAAGATCTAGTGATAGTGAAATCGAAATTACATCAACAAATTTAAACAGATCTTATTTGCATATAAAAGATTATTGTTAAACATAGAATTACTATAACCCTCAGGTAAGACAAGTAAACATGTTTTAGTAACGAATTGGACATTCATTACCCTTTAGTAAATAGTTATATAGGAATCTCCTGATTTGTGGCTAAAATAGTTCCAAGCTCAAAAGAAGTCGAAAGGTCATATTGGTTTTGTTTCTTCTTCTTTGTCAATCAGCAATGTCGACATTGTCTTGTTTCTGATTGGTAACAATTGATTTATAGTCTACTTTCAGTAAAAAATATCTACACATTGCAACAACAGCGGCTTCTGATTGGTCGAAATTTAGATATTAGATTTCGATAAAATTAGTATATAGGGATTTAATCACAATACAATAAAGTGTTTGGGTGACCTCAGTTATGATCACCCATTACAATTAACACTTATTGAATTTGGAAGTTTTTATTCCATATACAGTCATGCACAATTTTCTATAATATTCTAAAGACTGATCTAATCTGTTCAGCTCGGCTATTTATCTTTAGATATCATAACTGAATATGCATCAGGCTCTTCTTAATAAACTTATAAAGAAGTGTAATTGTTTTTTTTTTTTTTTTTTTTTTTTTTTTTTTTTTTTTTTAGATTTTTTGCGGATAATTCCGTTGCATATGACCGCTTTTAGATTAAATTCTAAAAACTAAAATTACAGTATTCTCTTATTCTGTCCGATACCAAAGGAAAAAGCATAGAAACTTAATAGCGTAAAAAAATACAATAAAAACAAAAAGAAAGAAAAAAACTTCATGTGAAAATTTTGCTGTAATCAGAAGTAAGAATTTAGAGCTTAAAACTTAATATTTCTTGTCTTTTAGAAACTTACTTTCTCCCCTCGAGACCAGGACATTTCATCGGAGAAACCGACCGATAAGTGTTTTCTTAAAGAGAAGAACGCTTTAATTTTGGCTTACAATCGATGTGATGTCAGGGCACTTTGTATTTTAAAGATGTCTAATTTAATTTTGTTTGAATATCTTCCATTAAAACATCTTTACGCAGTACTTTGTTTGCGTGAAATATCCTTGAATATTCATTATAAAACTTCATATGTGCGGGTTTTTTTTAAATTTTTTACTGTCGCTTACTCTAACTTTCGGAACATAGGCCATATGTATAGGTATCACAAGTAATTCATTATTTATAAAGTCCTCATCTTACCGTGGGGTTAGGCGGAAATCTTGACCAAACGAAGATAAAATAAAATAAGTACATACTTCATTTATACGCACGTGTAGTATAGACAGTTTAGGTTTTACCTATACGACGGAAATATTATTATTTCATTCCTATTCCGTTCCCAAAGTTATTTAAAGATGCTCCACCGCTGACAAATAGTATTTTTTTCACTATCAAAAACAGAAGCAGACGATTTAGTATTTTTCTTTCAGTTACAAAAGTTACATGTACTTACTTTACACCATTACCAACATTGAGAAGTTTCAGATCCTAATTTTAGTTCAAGTTAAAAATATAAAAAATAATTGCATCCCGAAAAAAGTCCATGGCACTATATCCTATATGGAATGAAGTACTGATTGCGCCTGCACCAAAGGCAAAATAGTCTTTTTTATTTTATTTTTTTTGTGTTAATTAGACATATATATACACGATTAAACACCAATTATAGTTCAAATGATGAATATCATTTATGCTCTGTCGGCGGTGGAGCATCTTTGATAAAAACACTTTATTATTACTCAGCATATTAAAAAGACTACATATTATTTGTAATATAGGCTCAAAACAAAGCTCCCTCCTCGTTCCGGGGTCATCGGGTAACCCCGTACCGTGTAACATAATTTCTGTGTTTTAAATTGATCATGAATTAACAAAATTTAAATATCCTATTGTGCAAATAGAGAGCTATTCTCAAGAGAGAAATTCTGAAATAACAACTCTTTATATTTTACTGGAACAATTCAATAATTAATATTGACCTGACAAAATATGGAGTATACGTATATGCCATAAAATATGTTTACAGACTGAAGAAAATGCCAATGTATGCATGTAAATGTCTCAATATCAACATTGCAATTTTGAATGAAACAATACAAAATGGTGGCCTTGTTGGTTGACGTTTCGGAGAAATAAGGGTCGCGTGTACCCCTCATGACCATGATAAATATTTACGAAGAACTTCAGAATATGGAACTATCTTAAAATTACCATAAGATCACAAAGCATCTAAATCTGTTAAAAACGATGAAAAAAATGAATGTTTAAATTAGTTCTCGCACATGTTCGTATGTAGTTGCCTTACCTATGGTAAAATTAGTTTATCTCTGTATTTTTCAATTATAGAGCTGTTGTTTAAACGTGCTGATGTACTTTTGATTTCACTATCATCAAGATTCCTAGGATCATCCAGGCTCCAACATGTATTGATTATAAAAAGTGTTCTAACCTTGCCTCGGGGATCGGATACTTCGGACGATGAGATATCCTTAGATATGTATAATACGTATTTTAACTGATTTTATAAGTTAAATTCCAATTGAACTAAGTCTGTTAACATAATTACCTGTGTATTATTTATAGCTCTGATTCCAAGTAAATGAACACTTCCAGTAATATTTAGGTTTCTGGAAATTCTAGCTTTTTTAATATTTAAAGATGGTCCACCGCCGACAGAGCATAAACGATACTCAACATTTGAACAATGATTGGTGTTTATAATTAATCGTGTATATATATGTCTATTTAATTTTGCTTTTGGTTCATGCGCAATCTGTAATTCATTCCATATAGGACATAGTGCCATGGATTTTTTTCAGGACGCAATTAATTATTTTTTAATATTTTTTTTTATCTTGAATGAAGTAAAATTAGAAGCTAAAACTCTTCAATTGTGTTAATTGTGTAAAGTAAGTAACTTTTGTAACTGAAAAAACTGCTAATTCGTCTGTCCCTTTTTTTTGATAGAGGTAAAAAATACTATTTGTCAGCGGTGGAGCATCTTTAAAACCTTTGGAAGGGATTTGGTTGATCGAAATGAACTTTCATTAGATAAGCGTATGCATTTTAATTTTGCTCAATATATTTAAAAAGACAAGAATACTTTTTGCAAAATTATACCCATATCCCGAGGGCTGACTTCAAAGCTCGAGGGTCGGTAGGGGTGTGATATCTAAATGGTCATGTTATTAACTTTCTATCATATGTTTTGAAAAAAATGAAATATTTACATCATACTTTTATTGTTTATCACAATTAAATAAAATCATCATATCTTACCATTGGCTGTTATTCGTAAAATGTTGTTATAAGCTTCAGAAAACCATAGTACAAGTAGGATAGTGATACTTGATTTGATGTCTTTCTGTGAGATCTTCGATGTCACGCCAGGTAAACCCCCGTAACGCTCCAATGGATAAATCGTTAGTAATAACATGCAAATATCTTTCAGGGTAGCTTACACAGCGATTTCTGGGTTACGAATATAGTATTGCGCAACGTAATGTACTACAGTGTACTATAATTAGCTACAGGTATTTTCAGTATATTAACTAGGTCATTGGAAAACACATTTGGCTTTAAATAGAATTATGTACATCTATATTTAGAATATTTTCGGGTGGGTAGGTTCTGTCTGTTACCCGAATATATACACAGTAAATTACTACATTTTAAACATGAGGCATTAAAGGCCAAATCGATATTTTAATATGTTCACCGAAGTTGTTTGACATTTACAGATACCATCTACATTACTGGAAGTTTTACATTTACCTGGAATCAGAGCTATATATAATACACAGGAAATTTTATGAATATGGATATTTGATTAAGACGTAGTTCAATTGGGATTTCCAAAGTAATAAACTTATATAATAAAATCAAATAAAGCAAGTCAGCACCACATATTTCAGGATACCACAGGTCGTCTCATCATCCACATTAGCAGAATCCCCAGGCAAGGTAAGAACACATTTTGTCATCAAATGCATTTTTTGCTATTTTTTATCAAAACCCTGGTGCTGTCATGAACATCGAGATAAATCTTAATATGCTGATCGGAATATCTAGTGATAGTGAAATCGAAATTACATCAGCAAATTAAAAAAAAAAAGATCTTATTTGCATATAAAAGATTATTGTTAAACATAGAATTACTATAACCCTCAGGTAAGACAAGTAAACATGTTTTAGTAACGAATTTGACATTCATTACCCTTTAGTAAATATTTATGTATGAATCTCCTGTTTTGTGGCTAAAATAGTTCCAAGCTCAAAAGAAGTCGAAAGGTCATATTGGTTTTGTTTCTTCTTCTTTGTCAATCTGCAATGCCGCCATTGTCTTGTTTCTGATTGGTAACAATCGATTTATAGTCTACTTTCAGTAAAAAACAATATTGCAACAACAGCGGCTTCTGATTGGTCGAAATTTAGATATTAGATTTCGATAAAATTAGTATATAGGGATTTAATCACAATACAATAAAGTGTTTGGGTGACCTCTGTTATGATCACCCATTACAATTAACACTTATTGAATTTGGAATTTTTTATTCTATATACAGTCATGCACAATTTTCTATAATATTCTATAGACTGATCTAATCTGTTCAGCTTGGCTATTTATCTTTAGATATCATAACTGAATATGCATCAGGCTCTTCTTAATAAACTTATAAAGAAGTGTAATTGTCTTTTTTTTTTTTTTTTTTTTTTTTTTTTTTTTTTTTTTTTTTTTTTTAATTTAGATTTTTTTGCGGATCATTCCGTTGCATATGACAGCTTTTAGACAAAATACTAAAAACTTAAATTACAGTATTCTCTTATTCTGTCCGATACCAAAGGAAAAGGCATCGAAACTTAACAGCGTAAAAGAATACAATAAATACAAAAAGAAAGAAAAAAAACTTAATGTGAAAATTTTGCTGTAATCAGAAGTAAGAATTTAGAGCTTTAAGCTTAATATTTCTTGTCTTTTAGAAATTTACTTTCTCACCTCGAGACCAGGACATTTCATCGGAGAGACCGACCGATAAGTGTTTTCTTAAAGAGAAGAACGCTTTAATTTTGCTTACAATCGATGTGATTTCAGGGCACTTTGTATTTTAAAGATGTCGAATTTAATTTTGTGTGAATATCTTCAACTAAAACAAATCTTTACGCAGTACTTTGTTTGCGTGAAATATCCTTGAATATTCATTATAAAACTTCATATGTGTGGGGTTTTTTAATCTTTAACTGTCGCTTACTCTAACTTTCGGAACATAGGCCATTTGTATAGGTATCACAAGTAATTCATTATTTATATAGTCCTCATCTCACCGTGGGGTTAGGCGGAAATCTTGACCAAATGAAGATAAAATAAAATAAGTACATACTTCATTTATACACACGTGTAGTATAGACAGTTTAGGTTTTACCTATACGACGGAAATATTATTATTTCATTCCTATTCCGTTCCCAAAGTTATTTAATAAAAACACTTTATTATTACTCAGCAGATTAAAAAGACTACATATTACTTGTAATATAGGCTCACCACAAGGCTCTCTCCTCGTTCCGGGGGTCATCGGGTAACCCCATACCGTGTAACATAATTTCTGTGTTTTAAATTGATCATGAATTAACAAAATTTAAATATCCTATTGTGCAAATAGAGAGCTATTCTCAAGAGAGAAATTCTGAAATAACAACTCTTTATATTTTACTGGAACAATTCAATAATTAATATTGACCTGACAAAATATGGAGTATACGTATATGCCATAAAATATGTTTACAGACTGAAGAAAATGGCAATGACTGCATTTAAATGTCTCAATATCAACATTGCAATTTTGAATGAAACAATACAATTTTCATTGATTTTGTAATTTCTTACAGTATTGGTGATTTAACATCATGGATAACAGATCATGTGCGATGGTTGGGGAAGGTGTTGCTGGTGCCGCTATTGGGGCCCCTTGTGGCCATATCGTGGCAGAGGGACTCGCCGTAACCTGTGAAATGTGTGGATTAGCATGCGCAACAGCCGGCGCCTTAATAGGAGCCTCCATTCTGTGTCTTGCGTGTTACGCTGGAACAAAATTCGGGGTAAGTTATGCTTCTTTTAAGAATTGTATTAAACTGAAAAACTTGACATCCTTTGTACCTGTTGTATTCTTCGTTGATATTAAACCTGCAAAAACATCTTAAATAGGATGGTGTCTTTCAAATGACACTCTCGAATTTGATCAGATTTACACTAGATCTAAAGTTTAATTTATTAAGTGACATGGAGACATGTTTCCTTTTGATACTTTACGTCTTCTTTTCTATCAATAATATGTACGCAGAATTATACAAGGCCTTAGATTGCTAAAAGCCCTAAATATTGGAGCTCTCCTTTCTCCCCGAAATCTCTTACTTTGTTACGTCCCCTTGCCATGGCCTCACTTTGATGCCTTGAGTGCAGCATGCGTATTCTATAACAAAGGTCATGTGATTTTCAACCTAGCCAAGACACAGTGGATTCCGATCTTATTTTGGTAAATAGTGCTAAGCATGAAATTGTTGATCGACTTGGTTGCCAGTTGACAATTCAATACAAAAAGTTTAATGGACTTTCCAGAATGGTAAGACTTGTAGTATGTTTTAGTGAGATAATATCATAAAATGAGTTAGAGATTCGCTATTATGAGGGATTCCGTAGAGAAATATTGGAATATCCAAAAGCACATATGCATACTCAATGTAAACAGGGAAGGTAAAGCTTAAATGACCTGAGGTATTTATACTTGTAGGATGTCCATTAATATAAAATCAGATTTAATCAAATGACTTTAAATCAATTTCATCACAATACAGTCTATTTCATTTTCTTTATCAAAGTTTGCTTGTCAGTATGCAAACTTTCTTAGTAGTAATTACCCATAATCTTTGTCACTAATCAAAGCATCCATTATTAAAGATTTTATTTCTGTCTTTGTTAGTCCGTTTGCTTGTGTACTGCCCTATCTTAAATTCAAATAATAAAGAGTGTGATTCCTCGTCTGAGGTTGCTCTAAAGCATTACTTCTGATTTGAAAGGTCACATAGAAATATAAAGTGAATGTCTCGGTGTATTTTATGAAAAATTATGAAATTATTTAGACAAGCGTAAAACCATTCTTGATAAGTCAAGGGTTATTATCATTGTACTATATCATAGTAAAATTGCAAGTATTTCAGGAGAAAAACCCTGACCTAGCATAGGTCTACAGAGACAACAGAGAGTGACGGTGTAACGTTATTTAACGTTATTTTTGTTGTACCAAAGTAGCTGTCTCATCTGTTGTCATACACAGAGCGTTTCGTTTTGGTATGACATACCCCAAGAGTGGATTTAACGACAATGACATTAACCCCTGGAATATCGAGGATGGCATACCATCCTTGATACTCCAGGGATTATTATCATTGACATAATATCCGCCATACTTTGAAGGATACTGGCCTTCAGTTGAAATTGGATGATTTGTATTACCATAACAATGACTACGTGACTTTTTGAGTTTTTTTTTATTCTGTTTGATTTGCTAATATTATGATATGTTTCGGAAATTATATTCTTCTTATTAATATTCATTATTTCATGGTTTTGAAAAATACATAGAGAAGAAATTATCCGTGGGATATTTTATTTCTGTAGAAACTCCACCCGATAGGCAAAGGGGCTGTGGTAGTTTCGTCTACCGGTGCAGGCGCCTTTGCTGGCGCCAGTGTAGTAGAATATGCTGCACTTGGCGCAGGAATAGCGGCCAGTACACCAGCAATGCTGGCAGGTGCAGCAATTGGGGTTGTGGTTGTAGGGGGAGCGGTAGCTGTTGGACATCTGGCTGCATCGGCTGATGTAAGTATTATATTTTAAATCATAAATGTCCATGTTTATATCCTCTTTCCGATTGGGATGATATAAATATCTTTCTCATTTAAAGTAGTCTTATCACAGTTGCGATGGAATCAAAAGATTAATTGAAATAGTATCAACGATCTAATGATATATAATGATAATATAAATGCATATGAATTATGAACAACTAGTTATTGTAAAAATGGGTGACAAAAATATTGTACTTTAATTTACTATAAAACAAAACAATTTTTCTTTACAGGAAAGGAACAGACTGGAGGTAAGAGAAAATTACGTTTCAAATATTATATTATATGTTAAAGTTATACTATACCTAACTAGCAGCAACAAGCCAATTTAAATTCGACCCCGATCTTGTTAGTATTTGTAGAAGTAGTTCAAATTAATAATTATATTGACTTCGATTTAGTCCAATCTCTGCATGATTTACAACAAGACTTTTTTTTCAAAATTCTTCTAATCCATGGATACAGATATTGGGACTTTGATAGGAACATTCTGATATCTGATGCACACATCTATATTCTGTCAATGTAACAGTTGAAGTAATGTCCCTCAATTGTTTTCATCGTTTAGTTACTGTTATCACTATCAAATTTTGTCTGGCTTAAAAAGATGCCGACTGTTAAAATTACAACACAATGACACCAGAAAAATGCATGTCATTTGTTTATAACTAACAAATTCAAAATATTAAGAACATATCATTGATTTATTGAGGGGTATTGTTTTCTAATCACCTAACCTCAAATTAATGCTTGCAGTTTGTGCACCTGTAGTGAGACCACGTCTTGTTTTGAACTATTCATTTTTTTTTTTGCAAAGATAAAAATCCAATCAATCAAATTACTACATTGTTTATTCAATCATTTTAAATAAATACTACATTGTTTATTCAATCATTTTAAAATGATTTGAAGCTACGAAAGAATAGAATACCTACACATATACATAAATAATATAGATATACTGACAACAAAAACAAGTCAGACTTGCAATCAATATAAGTAGTATGTGTGTATATTTGCTTTTTACATGATCATACAGCGTACACAAGTAACACTTGACCAAAAACATTACCTATGCGCTTCATTTTTAGAGGAAAATTTTCTAAGTATTGATTATTAAACGATAACTTTGCTTTTTTGTAGAATGAAATGCAGGAATTGAGGGTAAGCATTCAATATATAATATTCTCTTTTTTCGTAATCTTGAATTTATATTCACATATATAAATATATTCACTGACAAATGAAAATATAAATACCATGCAATGACCGGAGAAAAGACTTCATAGCAAAATGCAATATAACTCTATATTTGAATATCTTAATAGTAATTCATGCTATTGACTTGCTTTTTCAGTCAAATCAAGACAAAATGCAAGTAAGTATGTTTTCAATCAGTTATACTATCTTTAAAAAGTTAAATTTATAACAAACTGCTGAAATTTAGAAAAAAATTTAAAGATAAGAAATTGGCCTATTTTTTACATGATATGAGGTCATTGATTTGTTTTCCTCAACACATGGTGTGCCAAGGAACATTTTGTATTATATTGAACCTTTATAATGAATTTGATAATTTGAGAGATTAATACTATTATTCAATGATGATATCAGGATTTAGTTACCATTACCATTGAGCTATCCGATGAATAACTATTTAAAATAAAATTTCTCATACTTTTAACAGGGCCAGCTGGACGCCATAATGGTAAGGATTTTCTTTACTTTAAATCAAAAATAATTTTTTTTTTTTTGTTTCTGGCTTTTTGATTTGCCTATTCATTTTTTGTATTCCACGATGAAAAAAAATATGGGAATGGCGCGGAAATCCGACGTTATCGTGACGTCACAATAGACACATTTAAGTTGCGTATTGATTTGGCAAAAATAATCGCTTGGAAAAATCAATGGAATCGTACGTGTAAACGTATTTCATTTTATAAAGTAGCCTTAAAAATTAATTATAAGCAATTAAAAAAGAGTGACTTCAATGCTTAATTACAACTCTATGAACGTAAGTGATAAACAAAATATACTAACAAGACAAATTAAAGTAATATTATACACTTATGAATGATTATCTTACTTAAAGAAACAACTTTCGGGTAAGACGTTATGTTGGGTTTTTAAAATTTACATCTGTCTACTTTTGTAGCGAAGCTTGGAAGGCAGGACAAGTGGATCGTAAGCTGGCTCGATAAAGTGAACAAGGTAATTTTATTTACAAGTACAAACATAATATGTCACTATTGACCATCATTCTTATACTATAATATTAGTTTAGATTAATTTCTATCCACTTCTCCCATTATTATACATGACTTTGGATCCTACATTATTATTTAAAATCGCTCCATTGTAATGACTTTGCCTGTTTGCTACTACTATATAGCCAAAGAAGTAAGATATGTTTTAGCGATAAATTCAATATAATATGTCTACGAAAATCTTAAACAGGATAAATTAATTACATGTTTTGATATATTACCACTAGCCTTTCACCTCTGTGACGCGAGTACGACGTCCATGTAGGTACTTGTCAAGTGCTGATCACTTGTCTGGTTTTTGCTCGGGTACTCCGGGGTCCTCCACCATCTAATCCTGACACGTCCTTAAATTGCTGTTAATATGTTGTTAACCTTAGAGACCCATTTTCTTTTCTTATCTAAATATGCATAATACAATGCTTGCAATGAATGTTAGACTCCCCATTACAGTGCGTATTGTTTAAGCATTACATGAATAATTTACTTTTAAAATATATAAAAGCTACGCACAAATAAAGCGTTATGTTTGGCCTGAAAAATATATATAAATTTTCATCAATCAGAAAAGATATGAAAAAGAATGTTGATTTAAAATATCTTTGTAGTTAATATTTTGTGTAGTGTTTATATAGAGGTTTCCTAACAAGTGACTGTTGTTTATCATGTTTATCAAACTCGAGTTAGTCAATTTTCAAATTTTTAAAAGACACGAGCTTTGGCGAGTGTCTTTTGAAAATTTGAAAATTAACTTACGTGAGTTTAGATAAACATGATAAACAACAGTCACGCGTTGGGGAACTTATTTATCCTATAACTTTAACTCTATATTTACATGTATACCGTGGTGACCATTTTCTCGTCTTCGTTCATGGGAACTAACCACCATCCAATGTGTAATGATATCTTTCCGTCATAAAATATAGTGCCTTAATAGTGAACTAATATTCTATTGTTTAATATTTTGAATATGCATCTACCTGTTATACAGTTTATAAGATAATGTACTTTGAAAAGTAGCATGAAGTTGAAAGACAACCGGAATCAAGAGATCTTGGCATTGACCAATCAAAGGCGCCGTAGGTGTTTACACACTGGAGTGTGTAAACATAAATGATAACCAACTGCTATGGAATTTATCACATGGTTTTTCCATTGTCAAACATGCATAGTTATGGGATAAATACATATCATTATAGATAACAATTTTTAATTTGTTCTGTGTCTGTTTTCGTAGATAATGTACCTCAAAATAGTGTCCCCATTATAAGGTTAATCCCCCCAAAAGCCATTAGTATCATTTACATGTTTTATAATTTATTTATTTTATTGCAGATCGTAATGAGGACCACGGACTTATTTTATAAACTTAGAAGTGGATTGTTTTAAACAAAGGATGCATGGAACTCTATTCTAACTTCTAAAAGGATTACTACGTTTTACATTCTTGTGTGTTTGTCATGAAAACGAATACATTCTACATATTAATGCAAAACAAACTTAATCCCTTGTTTTCCTCATAAGTCAGACAGAAAGTGTAAATTCAGTCGGATTTTTAGCAAGATGCAGCATTTTTATTTCTTCTTCATTGAATTTAAAACTACGCGAGATTCAACAAAAATAAGTAATGTGTATTGTTGAGTTGCTTTTCACACGAACCGATGATGGCTAAACAGTTTGAGATATCTCCGGAGTTTTTTAAAAACTAGTACTAACAGATTTTCATTTTTTTTCGATATTGGCTCGTAAACAAAATTGATACATCAGCTACATAGCTTACATATGAAAGAGAACCATTTCTTGTGCTTAACAATCATTTAATTAAATTGATAAAAATAAAGAAATTGTAATTTTGAGAAATAGTATTTAAATTAGTATACATTAATTAAGAACCTGCCTTATCTTCCTGTGTTTTTTCTTTAAATGGAAACGTCCTACAATAATTCTAAAGCTGGTTATTTCACATATATCACTACGTAATTTATGTTGGTATCTTTTCATGATCTTTTAGGCATTATATATTGTATATTGATAATTGATAGAGAAGATGCTAGCAGAGATATACATTTGTAAATAAGTATACATATCATATAACTATATAGCTGTTTAATATCTATATAATTATATGAATAAATATTTATGTCTCTGATGAAACTGAACTCTGATCTCTACTCGTGTGATGTGTACGTTGAAGTGAAATAAAGTTTGAGTTGAATTTGCATATTATTTCAGTCTTTGTTCTTTAGTGATAAAGGTAAAACATGATATACGTTGTGTAAACAGATCTAGTAATACAAAGATATAAAAACATGGAAAAATTGTATGTAAGATAGTACGACGAATAACGATTATTGGACTGAAGTTAGGGCGTTCAGAAAATCAATCAACCAACAATCGTTTCAGAAAACACGATTCTGTTACTGTCAAGGCCATAAATCTTGCTAAATATCACGCAATTTCCATGTATGGTATATTGAACTCCAGTCAATAATGCAGAATTCTTATCATAGCGGGAGATTTTCAGCGAACAATCGCGACACGAAAGATATTTGTTCAGACATCAAATTTATTTTTGGCGTCACATTTCGATTATGTGGTACTCATTTCTTTCATTTCCATATACATGTACATTTTACCAACGCTTCCTTTACTAGGTCACAAAATGGAACGCTAGTCAAGAAGGATAACTCGAATAATGTATATCTTCTCAAGAGGTATAACTCATGTCGCCTTAGTACTATATTAAAGCGAACCTTACTCTCCGTGGAGTTTAAAGTTTTATCTAAAATGGAAACGAGCGGTATCACCCGACATTTGTGTACTTCATACGTTAATGCAGTTATATCATTCTGAAAGTTATTTACAACATGATTAATATATCGTCAGATATGTATTTAAATTCGCTGGGTAAATACTCTAACACTATTTTGTGTTTTATCCGAACAATACGCATGGCTAATATCTTCTTGGTTACCATTGTACCTGAAGAACGCGGTTCATGTACTGTGTTGTACTATCTCAAGTATAAAAAGTATGAAGTGTATTAATTTTGTCGGTGTTATCATGTCATTAAAAACCTGGCTATCTCTTTCTTTCATTTTTCTTTAAATGGAATCGTTTTACGGTCAATCTAGATCTGATTACTTCAAAATAATCACTATTAAATTGATGTACTTGTCTTTTTATGATCTAGTTGTGCATTTTATATTTTGTATATTGATCATTGATAGGGCTAATTTAACCAAAGATACATTTCATTTATCTATAAAATATATATAAATAAGTATTTATGTCTCTGATGTAACTGAAAATTGACTTTTACCCTTGTGATATGTACATATAGTTGTGAAATAAAGCTTGATTTGAATTTGTATCATATTTTAATCTTCATTGTCTCGTGAAAAAAGATCAAACATGATCTGCGTTGTGCTTACAGGAACGGGTATTTATAAAAATCATCAAAAACTTCACTGTTGTCGACACTCTGTATAAACTAGGAAAACACCTATATAGACAATGCCTGCTGTCTAATTCCATTGAATTTATCAATAACTTGTTTAGAATTGAATTGAATTTGATAGCGGAATATAATTCAAACTTTAAATAGTGCATTATGTCGATGTTACAAATATTACAGTACATGTAAAACGACATTAATTTCTCTCCATGATCCTTACAATAAAATTAGAAATTAAAACGTACATACGTATCTAAATCTTGTAATACAAAGGAGACACAAACACGGATAAGTCTGTATGTGTAAGATAATACGGATTGGATGTGGGACGCTAAGCAAATCAACCAATCGACAGTCGTTACAGACAACATGCTCTTGTTACTTGTTACTGTAAATGCCACAGAAGGTTGAATGTCACAATTTCCATGAAAGGTATACTGATTTATATTAAATGTTATAGAATATTTATAATAGCAGGATATTTTCTGCGGAAAGTTGCAACACGAGAGAAAATTGACTCCGACTTTCATATGTGAATTCATGTGAAAGATATTGATTATCTTAATTTTGACACCATATTGCGTATATTACTGTGGTTTCGGTACCCATTTCTTTCTTTTCCATATACATGTACATTTATAACTAATCCTTATATTACCAGGTCACAAAATGGAACACTTGTCAAGAAGGATAACTCGAATGTTTTGTATCTTCTCAAGAAGTATAACTCATAACTCGCCTTATTACTTTATTAAAGCGAACCTTACTCTCCGTGGAGTTTATAATATGATCTAAAATGGAATCGAAATGTCACCATATCAAATATGACATTTACTTAGCAGTATCAACTTCATACGTTACTGCAGTCATATCATTCTGATAATCATATGCAACATGATTTATATATCATTACATTATATATTTAAATTCGCTTGCTAAATACCCTAAAACTGTTTTGTGATTTACCAGAACAAGGTTTATATCTCCATGCTGACCATTGTATCTGAGGGGCGCGGGTAATGCGATGTATTAATACTTTTTGAAGTATTTTTCGTCAGTCATATTTTTATATATATTAATAATAATAGGATGCAATTTAATAATTTCCAGGTTTAATAGATGAAGGAAAGCCGATCTACCGTAGGACAAAACTCCGACCTACTTGCAATCAGAGTCTTGAAACATCCCTCCCTTTTATTTGAAGATAGTGTTTAAAACACTGTTATTTTGAAATAGTTGTCTATATCTTATTTTATTAATATTTAAAAAAAATGTACTGAAATGCAATAATGTATATCACTGTTACATGTTTTAAGCCGTTAACGCATTTCAGTACAAAAGTGTTTTTTTCTACTTCTAATATTAACAAAATAAAATTATAACTATGACAATGATTTCGTAATTGGAAACGATATGTTATAATTAAAAGTTCATCTATTTCTGTATTTTTAACCCTAAAACTTCCTTCTGCACAGTTGAATATTGTGAGTTGATTATAATATATGAACTTTTATTACTGTCGTGTCGGTCTAACCGTTGACAAAATAAATTATGTAATACCTCGGTATGTTGAGTGACAATATTATCAACTGGTCGAGTGATTCTGTCAATTGTCTGGAGGGGAGGAGTTTAGATAGCCTACCCGACGTCAGGCGATAGAACGAGTGGGCGGAGTTTATCTGACAATGTTCTAGAGTTTGAAAGGCAATATGGCTGCGCCTGATAAAAAAACGTGTGTGGAAGATCTTATGCTAACGGGGTACTGACGGACAGTAAACTTCGTTGTGAATTTTATTATCTTTTTCATGAAATTAGTAAAAAAAATTGATGTTACGAGAGGAGGTTGTCACAAGATTATAAAGAATGTGACTGCACGCGGGACATTTGACGCAGTTACCTGTTTATCGGAACCCAAGCAAAATTACCAACGAAGTCTTAAGTTTATAGAATAAACAGAAATAAAATAATGACCTGTTTATTGGAGAGGAATGTTCGTACGCCGCAAACGGTTCCATCGGCCATTTGAGAATTTAGAGGCAATTTGCTGCATTTCCACGTAAGGCTTAACGATAACAGCGTTAGATATATCTACGAGCGTACGATGTTTGTCCTTGAATGTTTGAAAAACGGCACATTCTGTAAGAAATCCATTAACAGCCGATAAATCGTTAGTGAATTAAAAGTACTTTGATATTTAAGAAGTTGATTTATAAAGAAACAAACAGAGGTAAACTTACCGCGAGGCGGGCCTCACGGCAGCCATTACGTTGTTCTCGAAGTAGCCTAGCTAACGTTTGTGACGCACATTCCCTACCGTGAGTTATGCTAGCGATGACGCAAAAAGTTATCCAGTCTATCCCGGCTGAAACACGGACAGCAGCTAATGAAAACCGCGTTATCGCATTTAATGCCAGAGCTTTCTTTGAAGAAACGTCTGTTGTAAAAACTGCGGGTAATAGAAAGTATGGACACATCCTACAGTTCTTATTAATACGGTAATACCCGATGAGTTCAGGATAGATCTATCACACCTGGGTCACACATATCTTACGATATAAGCCACGCCCACCAACCAATCAACTCGGTTTAGCATTATATTGTAACCGAGTATGCAATAGTATTGTGCAAGGTGCGCGGCGTGTACATCACTGTCATCGTCAATGGTTAGACCGACACGACAGTAATAGCTCAATTGAAAGGGGTTTGGGGGGGGGTGGGTGCTTTCCTCAGGAATGTTCGGGAAATCCCATAGTGACGTTAGTATGTACATGTGTGTACGGTCACATTGAATATGTCTGTATCATATTACGTTCATACCACCTTTAACGCAATCAAAACACTGTTCAATCTTTATTTATTCTGCATGAAAATAGACGTTATCATGTCATCACTAAATTTTATATTTTAAACACTGCCATTTTACTATAAATTACTATATAGTAAATCTTCGATGAACATGGAACGAATATACGTACCCAGCCTACTATGCATTCCGGCCTGGCACGAAATGGTGCCTATGTGTCCTAGTGGAGCATTGTCTCAGAAAATCACTTGGGCACAATTTTATATACTGTTTTTTTTAGGTTTTCAATTATTTTATGCTTATACAATTGTCATGTACGACACCATTACCTGTCTAAAATACTTTAAGCTAAATATTGTTGCTATGGTGAACACAGTGTAAAACTGTAAAAAAAAATCGTGTAGGGCTTTAAAGCATTATGCTTCCGCGGTTAGTAATTTAACAGTGCATATATTCGTGTAACAGTCGGAGCCGCCTACAAAGCACATTTAGCGCTAACCTCGACTAACTTCAAATAGAAATATACCTAATTCTATTTGAAGTAAAATGTGTTTTCTAGTGGCCTAGTTTACGTGTAGCTATTGTTAGTATATAATTGCACAATGCTATTTCCGTAAGCTAGAAATCTCTTTGTAATCTACCATGACAGACATGATACCAGCCGAATGTATTCATTAGATCGTTACGGGGTTTTAACGTGTGGCGTAGTATCAAAGATCTCACTGAAAGATACCAAATTAAGTTATTGTGCTACATGCACTTTACATGGTTTTGTAAATCTTATCAAAACATTTTGTGAACATCAACAAATGACATTTTAATTGTATTTAATTTAGTCAATACCACATATTTCAGGATACCACAGGTCGTCTCATCGTCCACAGTAGCAGAACCCCAAGGCAAGGTAAGAACACATTTTATCATCAAATGCATTTCTTTAAAGTGTTTCATAGTCTGGATGTTGTTATGGACATCGATATAAATCTTGACATGCTGATCCGAATATCTGGTGATAGTGAAATCGAAAGTACATCACTGAGCTTTAATCCTCTGTTAAGTTAACGTTGATGAACGTTGGTGAACGCCATATTTTCTGGAAATGACGTCATAAAGGCAATGAGGTTCCATGTAGGGTTAATCCTCGATTAACTTTTTTAGACATTTGAACAAACGGCCCCAGATAAATAAACACAAGAAACTAACTGACCATTATCATTTGTTATATGTAAAGCCAACACGTAGTAAGAAACAAACTGGCAATTAAGTAAAATAATTACTGAAATATCAGAAAAGAACACATCTAAAATACACACTCAGGAAAAAAAAACAATAACAAGGTCACAAAAATCGAAAGCAATCTTTGAATAATCTACCAAATATTAAATTTTATTGGAAATAGGTTTAAAATAGAAATTTGATCAATATCGCGCTAGTACATGTATAAAAAAAACTTCCATAGTTTTTTGTCAATGAAACAGTGTTATCAATACTGGCAAACTTTTAAAATTGAAATACCTCGTAATGACAGAGCAATTGCTCATTAAAGATAAAAGAAAGCATACACTGACAAAATATCGAAATTCACATTTATTTTGTTTTATTCAACATCAATAATTCTTTCGTCGTCATTTTCTACTTCTGTCGGGTAGGTTGCTGCTACCAATCGCTAACCCTTTCTGTAAAGCACATGTTATTATGTAAAATATTATTAAAATATAGCATTTTGATGAGTCCGATACATGGTTATATCGACCAAAGAAAAATTATTGATCGAGGACGTAGTCCGAGGTCGATATTTTTCTGTGGTCGACATAACCGTGTATTGACTGAAATCAAAATGCTTTAATGGTTTTATTATTTTTCTGGTATTTTTTTACATTTTGAAATGAGTGTGAATCTAAATAAGCATCGCATTGCAAATTCTGCTTTGTGATGACAGTTACAATATTATGATTTTGTAACATGTTTAATTTAAGAACAACATATAAAAACAGTATCAATTGATGCACTTCACGCTTTTATTACACCCGGTGTATGCGTGTTTGTAAATTGCATACATGTATATGTACTTCATTATACCTGTAGCACCATGTCTTGACACAGACAACTAAATGTATAGTTTCTCCTCCGATGAAATATTCCACTTTGACGTCGAATATATATTAAAAGATTCAAATTGACTAAGATACATTAATTAAGTACTCTATTCCGTAAAACACAAATCGTATACATACAGTATGATTATATATTAGCCTAGGCCTAATGTTGGTACTAGCCTAGGTGGAATTTTAGAATTAAACACCAAACGTATTCACTATTCAATGGTGGCTCCAGACGCTAAATGAATGTTATTCGATTATTTCCTACTCTCCTACCGTGTTAATGTTGAAAATCTAAAAGCTTAAACTGTAGTCATCAGCTGTAAGTCATCATCATCTTTGTTAGAAACCGAAACAATAAACGTCGTCTGTCATATTTTGTGGTTACGCTTCTAACGTGAAGCGTTTGTTTCAAAGCGCCAGGAACACAAGCATTTTCTTAACGTAGATGATAACGTTATCCAAAAATATCCGTGCAATATACTTTTTCTATAAACTACTTCCGGAAAAATCGTGCAATGAAGTTTTTTATCAGTGATC
>NW_027188206.1:0-27500 GCF_041381155.1 Argopecten irradians
AGTTTTTTAGCTCACCTGGTCCGAAGGACCAAGGTGAGCTTATGCCATACCGTGGCGTCCCGCGCGTCCGTCCGTCGTCCGTCGTCCGTCGTCCGCGTCCGTCGTTCCGTCCGTCCGTCCGTCCGTCCGTCCGTCAACAATCGACTTCTTCTCCATAACCGCTGGTCGGATTTCAACAACAAAATTTGGCTGGTAGCATCCTTATGGGCTACTAACTGAAAATTGTACAAATGATGGGGCTGACCCCCCAGGGGCCTGAGGGGCGGGGCCAAAAGGGGTCAATTTGGCTATTTCCATATAAACGACTTCTTCTCTGAAACCAAGCAGGGAATAGCACCCATAATGCAATGGTAGCATCCTTATAGGGTGGGGATTCAAATTGTACAAATGATGGGGCTGACCCCCCGGGGCCTGAGGGGGCGGGGTCAAATGGGGTCCATTTGGCTATTTCCATATAAACGACTTTCTTCTCTGAAACCAAGCATGGGATAGCACCATAATGCAATGGTATAATCCTTATAGGGTGGGGATTCAAAATTGTACAAATGATGGGGCTGACCCCCCGGGGGCCTGAGGGGCGGGGTCAAATGGGGGTCCATTTGGCTATTTCCATATAAACGACTTCTTCTCTGAAACCAAGCATGGGATAGCACCCATAATGCAATGGTAGCATCCTTATAGGGTGGGGATTCAAAATTGTACAAATGATGGGGCTGACCCCCCGGGGGCCTGAGGGGCGGGTCAAATGGGGTCAATTTGGCTATTTCCATATAAACGACTTCTTCTCTGAAACTAAGCATGAGATAGCACTCATAATGCAATGGTAGTATCGTTATAGGGTAGGGATTAAAAATTGTACAAATGATGTGGCTGACCCCCCGGGGGCCTGAGGGGCGGGGTCAAAAGGGTTCAATTTGGCTATTTCCATATAAACGACTTCTTCTCTGAAACCAAGCATGGGATAGCACCCATAATGCAATGGTAGCATCCTTATAGGGTGGGGATTCAAAATTGTACAAATGATGGGGCAGACCCCCCGGGGGCCTGAGGGGCGGGGTCAAATGGGGTCAATTTGGCTATTTCCATATAAACGACTTCTTCTCTGAAACTAAGCATGAGATAGCACTCATAATGCAATGGTAGTATCTTTATAGGTTGGGGATTCAAAATTGTACAAATGATGTGGCTGACCCCCGGGGGCCTGAGGGGCGGGGTCAAAAGGGTTCAATTTGGCTATTTCCATATAAACGACTTCTTCTCTGAAACCAAGCATGGGATAGCACCCATAATGCAATGGTAGCATCCTTATAGGATGGGGATTCAAAATTGTACAAATGATGGGGGCTGACCCCCAGGGGGCCTGAGGGGCGGGGTCAAAAGGGGCCAATTTGGCTATTTCCATATAAACACGACTTCTTCTCTGAAACTAAGCACGTTATAGCACCCATAATACAATGGTAGTATCCTTATAGTGTGGGAATTCAAAATTGTGCAAATGATAGGGCTGACCCCCCGGGGGCCTGAGGGGCGGGGTCAAAAGTGGTCAATTTCCATATAAATAACTTTTTCTCTGCAACTTAACATGGGATTACGCTCATAATGCAATGGTTACATCCTTATAGGGTTTGAATTCAAAATTTTGCAAATGATGGGGCTGACCCCCCGGGGGCCTGAAGGGTGGGGTCAAAAGGGGTCAATTTAGCTATTTCCATATAAACGACTTCTTCTCTGCAACTAAGAATGGAAGAGCACTTATAATGCAATGGTAGCATCCTTATAGGGTTGGGATTTGAAATTGTACAAATGATAGGGCTGACCCCCGGGGCCTTAGACGGCAATAGATGCGAGGTCAAAAGGTCAATTAGGCTACTATTTTCATATAAATTACTTTGTCTCTGAACCTATGTATTGGATAGCATATTTGTATGGTATCAATAGCATCATTGTATGGTTGTGATTCAAAATTAAACTTTGGGAGTCAATTTTGCTTATTTTTCTAATTGTCTGAGTCTTGTGATAATTACTAACAAAAAACCAGGTGAGCGATACAGGCCCTCTGGGCCTCTTGTTTCACAACAAAACACCATTCAAACACCCATCCCAACAACACCAACCAAACAACAACTCCAAAAAACAAAAAAACACTAACATCACACATCCAAACACCACCCAAACACTCATCACAAACACCCAAAAAAACAAACACCCTCAACACAAAACACACTCAACACACAAAAACTCACCCAACACTCAACCAAAACACCCAACCAAAAAACACTCAAAACACACCAAACAACCAACACAAACAAACAACATCCAAAACACCAACACACACACACCCAACAACACAACACATCACAAAACACTCAACACAAACACCATACCCAAACACCATCCACACACCCAAAACACAACATACCAAACACTCATCACAAACACCCATCCAAAACACAACAACACAAACATCCAACACACTCAAAACCAAACACTCATCACCAAAACACACATCCAAAACACCCATCCAAAACAACACCCAACACACAACACTCATCACAAACAACACACCCCAACACCCACACCCAAACACCATCAACAAACACTCAACCCAACACACACATCCCAAACACCAACATCACAAACAACATCCAAACACAAACACAAACACACATCACAAAACAAACACAACACAACCAAAACACAACCACAACACAAACACATCCAAACACACATCCACACACTCACCAAAACAACCAAACAAACACCCAACACAAACACACACACACCCAAACACTCAACACAAACACTCACACAAAACACACCATCCCAACAAACACCCACCCAAACAACTCATCCCAAACACACCACACACAAAACCATCACCCCAAACAAACATCCCAAACACTCATCCCAAACACTCACAACCAAACACTCATCCCAACACACCATCAACAAACAACACCAAACACACAACCCAAACACCATCCCAAACACACAAACAAACACACACCCAAACACTCCAAAACACTCATCCCAAACACTCATCCAAAACACCATCCCCAAAACACACAAACACTCATCCCAACAACACACACAAACACACCCATCCAAAACACACCCATCCCAAACACTCATCCCAAACACCACAAACACACACCCAAAACACCCATCCAACACACACAAACCACACACAAACACACTCATCCCAACAAACACATCCAAACACACAACACCCAAACAACACATCACAACACACACACCACAAACACCCATCAAACACAACCCAAACACCCATCACAAACACACCCAACCAAAAACAACAAACAACACACACATCACAAACACCCATCCAAAACACACACCCAAACACCCAACAAACACATCACAAACACCCAACACCAAAAAACAACACACACAAACACAATCCAACCAAACAACAATCACCAAAACACCAACCACAACAAACATCACAAAACACAAACACAACACACACACAAACAACACAACCACCCAAACACACAACACAAACACACCCAACACCAAAACCACACCAAAACACCACACCAAACACCCATCCAAAAAACAAACACACCCAAACCAAACACACACAAAACACACCACAACAAAACACCACACCCAAACACACACACACACACAAAATCCCAAACAACACAAAACACACACACAAACACCAACAACACACCAAACATCCAACACACACAAACCCAACACACACATCCCACACACACACCAAACACACCACACACACACACCAAACAACCAACACCAAAACACACATCCCAAACACCACCACAACACACACACACACATCAACCAAAACACATCCCAAAACACACACCAAACACAACAAACACACACCCCACCCAAAACACCCACCAACACACAAACATCACAAAACACAACACAACACCAAAACACACACACAACCCAACACAACAAACACACAACAAACAAACACAACCACCAAAACACACATCCAAAAACACCACTCATCCACAAACACAACACACACAACACCACCACAAACATCCAAACACATCCACAAAACACACACCAAAAACACACATCCCAAACACTCATCCAAAAACAAACACACCCAAACACACACAACAACAAACACACACAACCAACACACACAAAACCAACACACACAAACACACAAAAACACAAACAACACATCCCACAACACACACACCACCAAACACTCACACACCACACACACAACCAAACAAACAAACACAAACAAACACCACACACAACCCCAACCCCACCAACACACACACCCAACAACACCCACACACACACAACAACACAACACAACACACCACAAACATCCAACACAAACAACCAAAACCACAACATCACACACAACACAAACAAACACCACAAACACTCATCAAAAACAACACACACAACCATCCAAAACAAACACACAACACAACACAACAACACACACACACCACAACCAAACACACAAACAACACAAACACACAAACACACAAACACACAACCAACCACACACAAAAACACAACAAACAAAACACACATCCAAACAAACAACACACAACACAACACCACATCCCAAACACAAAATCACAAACACACATCCACAACACCACCAAAAAACAACACACAAACAACAAACAAAAACACACACACAACAAAACAACACACACAACACACAAAAAAAACACACAAACAACACAAAACACAACCCAAACACACATCACAAACAAACAACAAAACACACAACACACCATCACACACAACACAAACCCAACACACAACAACACAAACACTCAACCACAAACAACAACAACAAACACACATCACACACACATCACACAACAACACACACACCAAAACCACAACAAACCACACAAACAACACAAACACACCACAAACAACACACAAACACACCACACACACACCACACACACCAAAACAAACACACACCCAAACAACACAACCAAAAACAACATCCCAAACACAACACAAACAACAACCAAACAACACAAACACACAAACAAAACAACACACACAACACCACACACACAAAACACAACACACACACACACAAACAAACAAACACAAACACAACAAACAAACACAAACACACACCAAAACACATCAACACAAACAAAACACACACCAAACACACACACACAAACACAAACACACAAACACTCACACAAACACACACAAACAACAACACAAAAACACATCCAACCACACACCAACAACACACACAACAACACAACACAAACAAACACACACAAAACAAACCACAAAACACAAACACAACAACAACACAACACAACAACAACACACAACCAACACAACAAACACACACACAACACAAACACACAACAACACAACACAAACACACACAAACACTCACACAAAACACACACAAAACAAAAACAAAACACACACACACACACAACACACAACATCAACAAACAAACACCACACCAAAACACAACAAAAACACACACAAACACACCACTCAACCAAACAAACACACAAACACACACACAAACACAAACAACACCACAACACAAACATCACCCACACACAACACACAACACACCACAACAACACCACAAAAACACAACAAACACACACACAACAAACACACACACACAAACACACAAACACAAACACACATCCAACAAACAACACCAAAACAACAACCAAAAACCACAACAACAAACAACACCCAACCACAAAACACAATCCACACAAAACACACAAACACAACACACACCCATCAACAACACACCAAAACACAACACCAAAACACACACACAAACAAAATCAAAACAACACACAAACACAACACACAAACAACACACAAACACACACAACAACACACACCACACAAACCACAAACACACACAAAAAACACAACCAACACAAACACACACCAAACAACAACACACATCCCAACACACACACACAAAACACCAACACAAACACCACACACACACACAAACAACAACCCAAACACACACAACACCAACACAACCAACACAAAACACACATCCAAACCACACACCCACAACAAACACACAACCAACAACACCAACACACAACCAACACACACAACAAACAAAACAACAACCCCAACACAAACACAACCAACCACACCCACAAAAAACCAACACCCAATCCCAAACACCCACACAAACACAACCACACACAACACAAACACACATCCAAACAACAAACCAACACCACACACAACACACCACACACAACATCACACACAACACACAACACACAAACACAACAACACAAAACCAAACACAATCACAAACACAACCACACCAAACAACAACACAAACACACACACACACACCACAAACAACACACAACAACACACACAACCAACACAACACACAAACACACAATTCAACACACAACACACAAACACCAACACACACAAACAACCCACACACCCACACAACACCACAACACCACAAACAAACAACACACACAAAACAAACACCCACACACACACACAACACACAAAACAACATCACACACAAACACCAACACACAACACACCAAACCACACACACCCACACAACACACCACACCAACACAACACCACAAAAAACACACAAACAAACACACAACCCAAACACAAAAAAACACACCCACCAACCCAAACAAACACCACACAAACACACAAAAACACACAAACACCAAACACACACACACCACACACACAACAACACACCAAACACAAAAAAACACCAACACCAAAAACACTCAACCAACAAACACACACCACACAAACACAAACAACACAAACACCCAACACAACACAACCCAAACACAACACCAAAAAACACAACAACACACCACAAACAACACACAAAACACACAACAAACACAACATCACCACAACCACACCAAACAAACACACAAAACACAACACAAACAACACCACAAACAACCACACAAACACACAAACAAAAACACAACACCCACAACAACAATCACACCAAACACACAACACACACACACACAACAACAAACACACACACACACACAAAACAAACCCACAACAAACACACACACAACACAACAAAACAACACACAACACAAACACACAACACCACAACAACACACACCCAACAAACACACCCAAACACACACACACAACACAAACACACAAACACACACACACAACAACAACAACAAACACACACAACCACACACACAAACACACACACAAACACACAACACACAACAAACAAAAACCACACACACACACACAACACACACACAAAACACCTCATCAAAACACAAACCAACACACAACACACACACACACACACACCACACAAACACCACAACAAACACCACACAAACACCACAACAACAACCAACAACACAAAACACACACACAAACACCACCACAAACACCCACAACAAACACACAAACACAAACAACACACACACAAACAACACACAAACAAACACAAACAACCAACACACACACACAACACACACACCAAACACACCAACACACAAACACACCAACACAAACCAAAACACACACAACAACAAACAAACACCAAAACACACAACACAAAACACCACAAAACAACACACACACAACCAAACACACACACACACCACAACACACACACAAACCCCACACACACACACAAACCATCACACACACACACACCACAACAAACAACACCACAACAAACATCCACACCACAACACCACAAAACACACAACAACACAAACACCACACACAAACACACACACACACAAAACACACACACACCAAACACTCACCAACACACACAAACACACACCCCAAAACACAAACATCACACACACACACCCCAAACCACAACACCAAACAACAACACACACACCACAAACACACAACAACACAACACAACACACACCACACACAACAACACACAAACACACACCAACACAACAACAAACACACCACAAACAACAACAACCACACAACACAACACACACACCAACACAAACACACAAACAAACAAACAACAAACAACAACACAAAACACACAACAACAAACACACCACAACACAACAACAAACACACACACAAAAACAAAACAACACACACCACACCAACACAAACACACACCACAACACACAACCCACAACAACACAACAAAAACACAAACAACCAACCACACACACACACACACACACACCCACCACAACACACACCACCAAAACACACCACACACACCCCCACAAACACACAACCACCAAACACACACACCAACACACACAAACAAACAACACCACAACAAACAAACCATCAACAACACACACACACAACACCACCAACACCACAACACACCAACACACCACCCCAAACACACAACAAAAACACACACACAACCCACAACACCCCACCCACAACAACACACACACACAACAAAACACACACACACACACACACACACAACACACACACACCAACACAAACACAACAACACACACACAAACACCCAACACACAACACAACACACAACACAACACCCAACAACAAACAACACCCAAACACAACAACACCACAACACAAACAACAAACACACAAAACACACACAACCAAACACACCACACACACAAACACAACACACACAAACACACACACAAACACACACACACCCAAACACAACAACCACAAACCAACACACCAACCAAAACACCACAAAACAACAACACACACACCAACACAACACAACAAAACACACCACACACACAACACACAACAACACACAACAACACAACACAAAAACCACAAACACAAAACACACCAAACACACACACAACCCAAACACACCACCAACAACAACACACCAACACAAACACACACAAAACAACAAACACAACACAAACACCAAACACAACACACACCAAAAACAACAAAACACCCAACACACACACCCAAACAACCAAACACCAACAAACACACAACACACAAAAACCACAACAAACACACCCAAAACACCAACAACACACACACACAACACACCACAACACAAACACACAACACCACAAAACACCCACACAACACCACCCAAACACAACCACAAACACCCAAACCACACACACAACACACACACAACACAACAACACACCAACCACACACACCAACACCACACACACCACAACAACACAACCACCACAACAACCAACAACACACAACAAAAACACCACACACACCACACACACCACAAAACACACACCCAAACACAACAAAACACACAACACAAACACACACTCAACACAAAACACACAACAACAAACACACACACAACAAACACACACCCAACACACACACACCCAAACAACACACCCCACAAAAAAAACCCACACACAACCACCACAACAACACACAACACAAACAAACAAACAAACCAAACACCACACACAACACAAACACCAAAAACCCAAACACACACACACAACAACCACCACCAAAAAACAACCACACACACACACACACACACACACAAAACACCACACACAAACAACCACAACACACACACAACACACACACACAAACACAAAACACACACAACACACAACACACACACAAAACACACCAAACACCACACACACATCAAACACAACACAAACCACAAAACACCAAAACACACAAACACCAAACACACCAACACACACACACAAACAACACACACAACACAACACAAAACACACAAAACACCACAACAACACCACAACCACAACAAACAACAACCAAACACACCACACACAACAACACACAAACACACAACACACACACCACACAAAACACCCAACACACCACAAACAACACAAACACACCAACACAAACAAACACACAAAACACACACACAACACACACAACACACCACAAACAATCCAAACAACACCACACAAAAAACCACCACACACAACACAACAAACCCAAACACACACACACACAACAACACAACACACACACACAAACAACACACACCCACAACACACCAAAACACAAACACACACACCAAAAACACACACACAAAAAACACACACACACAAACAACAACCACACACAACACACATCACCACACAACAACCACACAACACCACAACACACAACACACAACACAACCAAACACACACACCCAACACACACAACACAACACACAACCACAAACACACAACACAAACAAAACACACCCAAACACACACCCAAAACACACACACCCAACAACACCACAACACAAACACACAAAACACAAAAAACACACCAACAACAACCACACAACCAAACCACAACAAACAAACACACCACAACCACCACAAACACACACCACAACACACACACAAACAACACAACACACAACACCCACCCACAACAACACAAACACACACAAAACACAACACAACACACACACACACACCACACAACACAACACACACAACCAAACCCACAACAAACACAACAACACAACCACACCACACACAACACACACACCCAACACACACAAACACACACACACAACAACACACACACACAACACAAAACACCCAACCACACCACAAACAACAAAACAACACACACCCAAACACACCACAACAACAACAACACACAACACAACACAACACAACCACAACACAACAAAACCAAACAACACACAACAAACACCACACACAAACACCAACACAACAACAAACACACCCAAACACACACCAACAACACACAACAAAAACAACACACACACAACACACACACAACACACAACAAACAACAAACACAACACAACACACACACCACAACCAAACACACAACACACAACCATCACACACCACAACACAACACCAAACACACAAAACACCAAACACCCACACCAAACAAACAACACCAACAACAACACACACAAAAACACACACACACACAACACAACACAAAACACACACACAACCAAACACACCCACAACAACCACACCACAACACACACACACACAAACAACACAACACAAACACCACACCAAAACACACATCCCAAACAACACACAACAACAACAACATCAACACAAACACACACACACAAACAACATCCCCACCAACACAAACACACACACAAAAAAACACCACACCAAACACAACACACCAAAACACACACACAAACACACAACAACACACCAACCACACCACAACCAAAAACACATCAAAAACACACCACACAAACACACAACACCACCACACACACACACAACAACAACACACAACACAAACAACAACACAAACAACACCACACAACACACACAAACACACACACACAAACACACACAACACACAAAACACAAAACAAACACACACACAAACACAACACCAACAAACACAACCAAACACACACAACACAACAAAACACAAAAACACAACACACACACAAACACCCCACACACAAACCAACAACACACACAACAAACACCCAACCACAACAACACAACACACAAACACACACAACACACACACACACCACACAACACACAAAAACACACAACACACAAACAACCAACCAAACACACACACCAACCACACACAACTCACCACCAACACACAAAAAACACAACACACACCAAACAACACACACAACACACCACCAACCCCAACACACCCCATCCCAAAAAAACAACCAAACACACAACACACAACACACAACACAAAACACCACAACCAAAAAACAACAACCCACACACACACACCACAACACAACAACACAACACACCACACAACCACCACCAACCAAACACAACCCAACAACAACACAAAAAAACACAAACACACCCACAAAACACCACACACAACAAAACACACACAAACCACAACACACCCAAAACAACACACACACACACACACACCCAAACAACCAAAACAACACAAAACCACACAAACAAAACACAACACACACAAAACACACACATCCAAAACACACCACAACACACAACACACAACACAAACAAACAACCACCAAACCAAACCAACCACACACACCAACACAAACACAAACACACAAACACCCACCACCAACACAACACAAAAAACACACCACACACACACACACAAACACACCCAAACACACACCCACACAACAACCTCACACACACACAACAAACACCACACAACACAACCACACACACAACCACACACAACACACAACAACCCAAACACACCCAACACAAACACACCCAACACAAACACACAACACAACAACACCAAAACACACACCAACACACACACACCAACACACCACCACACACACCAATCCAAACAACACAACATCAAACACACAAACACCCACAAACACCAAACAACAAACACCCACACAAACACACACAACACACACACACACACAAACACACAACAAAACAACACACACACACAACCTCCACAACACCAACAAAACAACCCACACACAAACAACACACACCCAACAACACAACCACACAACACACAAAACAACACCACACAAACACAACACACAACACACAACAACCAACACAACACAAACAAACACACAACAACACAAACACCACACAACACACACACACACACACACCACACACACACACCCACACACAAACACACAACACACACCACAAACACATCACACAACAACAACACACAAAACACACAACCACAACACACTCACCAAAAAACACCACACAAACACAACCAACCCCAAACACACCACACACCACACACCACCACCACAAACACACAAACCACAACACCAACACCACACACACAAACACCAACAACACACAACACACAAAACACACCACAAACACACACCAAACAACACACCCAAAACAACACACCCACAACACACCCACAACCACAACACACAACAAACACCAAACAACAACAACACAACACACAAACACCACACAAACACACACCACAAACACACAAACACACCACAACACACCACAACACAACACACACCCAAAACACCCACACACAAACACACACACACAACACAAACAAACACCACAAACACACAACAACAAACACTCACACAAACACACCCCACACACACCACCCAAACACCACCACAAACAAACAACAAACACAACACTCACCCAAAACAACCCAACCCACACACCCAACCACCCAAACACACAACAACACACCAAACACCACCCAAAACACACACCAAACAAACAACACAACACCCACAAACCAAACACAACACACACACACACAAACAAACAAACACACAACACAACAACAACAAACACACACACCCAACAACACACCCATCCACAAACACACACACAACAAAAAACACACACCAAACACACACAACACCCCCAAACACACAACCAAAAAACACACCAAACAACACCCAACACAACATCAAAACAACAACAACACAAACACACACACCAACACACACACACCAACACACAACACAACAAACACAACCAAAACAACACCCAAACACACACACACCAAACACCCACACACCACCACCAAAAACCAACACAACACACACACAACACCAACACACACACCCAATCAACCAACACACACCCAAACAACCAACACAACAACACACACCACACCCAAACAACACACACACAACAAACCAACCCAACAACACACACAACACACACAACAAACACACACCCACAAACACCACAACAACACCACCCACAACACACCCATCAACAACACAACCACCAAACAAAACACCAACACAAAACACACACAACCACACAAACACACAACAACACAACACAAACACACACAACCACACACAACACCACACCAACAAACAAACACACACAACCAAAACACAACACACACCCAAAACACAACCAAAACACCACCAAACACATCACAACACAACACAACACAACACACACATCCACACAAAACACACAAACACAACACAAACACCACCAAAAAAACACACACAAAACCACACCACAACACAACAAACAAACACACACCCCAAACACACACCCACAAACACACACAACACACACCACAAACAACACACACACAAACAACCAAAAACACACACCCCAAACAACAACACAAACACCAACACACAAACACCACAACCAACAAACCAAACAAACACACAACAACACACAACACACACCCCACACCACAACACACACAACAAAAACACACAACAAAAACACACACAAACACAAACACAACAAACACAACCCCAAAACACACAACAAACACACACAACACACACAAAACACCCAAACAAACAAAACAACACACACACACAAACCACAAAATCCAACCACAACACAAACACAACACACACACAACACCACAACAACACAACCACAACCAACACACCCCACCCAAACAACACAACCACAAACACAAACACAAACACACACACCACAACAACACCACCCCAAACACACACACCCCAAACACCCAAACACACAAACAAAACACACAACAAAACACAACAACCACACACACCCCCAAACACACACAAACCAAACAACCCACCCCAAACACAACCACACCAAAAAACAATCACAAACACACAACACACACACAACACAAACACAAACAACACCACACCAACAAACACCACAACACACAAACAACAACACACACAACACACCACAAACACACACCAAACACACAACCACACAACACACACACACACACAACCAAAACACACACACCACACAAACCACACAAAAAACAAAACAACACAAACACAAACACACACACACAAACACAACACACACCACCACACACCAACACAAAAAACACACAACAACAAACACACACAACAACAAACACACACAAACACACAACACAAACACACAACACCACCAAAAACACAAACAAAAAACACCCAAAAAAACACACACAAACACACACCCAACCAAACACCACACACCAACAACACACCCAAAACACCCACAAACACAACAACACAAACACCCACCACAACACACCATCCAAAAAACCCACACAAACACACAACACCAAACACACCACCACAAAAACACTCCCACAAAACAAACATCATCAAAACAACCAACACAACACAACCCCCAACAACCAACAACACACAACAACACACCCAAACAACCACACCAACACAAACATCACAAACACACCACCAAAACACACACACACACCAAACACAACCAACACCCAAACACACACACACAAAACACACCACACAAAACAACAACACAACACACAAACAAAACACAACCACAAAACACACACAAACACCACACCACACACAAAAACAACACCACAACACCACAACACAAACACACCACACACACACACAACACACAAACACCATCACCAAACAACAACACAAACACCACAACACCCAAAAACACCCACACCCAAACACACCACCAAAACACATCACATAAAAACACCCAACACACACAACACACACATCACAAACACAACCACCAAACAACACAACCAAACACACACCACCCAAACACTCACCCCAACAAAAACACACAACACAAAACACCAACCCCAAAAACCCACACCAACAACACACACAAACCACACCAAACACACACACAAAACAAACAACACAAACACACACCAACACAAACCACACACAAACACACAACAAAAACACCCAACAAAAACAAACACCCCCAAACACCCAACCAACACACACCACCACACCAAACACAACACACCACACACACACACACACAACCACACCAAAAAACAACCACAAACACAAACACACATCCACAACACACACACACACACACACCCCACACCACAACAACCCACCAAACACACACAAACACACCCATCCAACAACACCCACCAAAACACACACACAAAAACACCAACACCAAAAAACACACACACAACAAACACACAACCAAAACACCCAACCCAAACACTCAACACAAAACAACAACAACCACACCACAAACACACCCCCCCAACACACACCACACACAAACACCACAACACACAACACCAACAAAAACAACACAAACACACAACACACACCCCACACACACACACACAACAACAACACAAACACAAACACAAAACACACAACACCACAACAACAAACACCCACCCCAACACCACCAACACACACCCACAAAACACAACAAACACACAAACACCAACACACAAACACACCCCAAAAACACACAACACACAAACACAACCCAAAACACACACCAACAAACACACACCAACAACACACAAAACAACACCAAAAACAACAAACAACAAACACCAACACACACACAACAACACAAACAACACCAACCACAACACACACACAAACAACACCAACAACACACACACAAAACAAACAACAACACCACAACACACACAACAAAAACACTCACCCCACACACACATCCCACAAACAACACACACACCAACAACACACCCACACCACACCAAACACAACAACACACACACAACACACCAAACACACAACACAAACCACAACCAAACAAACACACAAACACCACAACCCCCACAACACACAAAACACAATCCAACAACACTCAAAACCAACACACACACCCCAAACACAACCACAACAAACACACACAACACACACCACACACACAACCACACACCAACACAACAACAAAACACCCAAAACACCACCCAAACACCCACCACCCCAACAACACACACACACAACACAAACAACAACACACAACCACACCAACACACACAAAAACAAACAAACCCACACAAACACCACCAAAACAAACACAACACACACAACAAAACAAACATCACAAACAACACACACACACACACACCAACACACAAAAAAACAACACAACACAAAAAACCACACACACCAAAACACCAAACCACAACAACCACACACAAAACACACCAACCCAAACAACAACTCATCACACACAACAACACCACACCAACACACACACACACCCAAACCAAACACCACACAACACACAAACAACACCACACAACCCAAAAACACAAAACACACAAAACAACAAAACACACACACAACAAAAACACCCAACAAAAACCCAACCCCCAACACACACCACACCACATCACACAACAAACACCACACACAACAACAACAACACCAACACAAAACACACACAACACAAACACCACAACAACACACAACACACACAAAAACACAACAAAAACACAACACCCAAACACCACACAAAAAACAAAACACACAAACAACACCCAACAAAACACACCAACACAAACACCCAACCCAAACAACACACAACAACCAACAAAACACCACACCAAAACAACCCACACAAACACACCAACACCAAACACACACAACACCAAACACACACCAAAACACAAACAAACAACCAACAAACAAACAACACACACCAAACAACAAACCAAAACACACACCACACCAACACACATCCAAACACAACATCACAAAACACTCAACCACAACAACACACACACACACAACCACCCAACCCACAACAACAACCAAACACACAAAACACCCAAACACAAACCACACAAAACACCAACACAAAACACACACACACAAACACCCACCAAAAACAACACCCCAAACACCCACAAAACAACATCACACACAACAAACCACACAAACACCCACACAACAAACACAACACACACCACCAAACACACAACACACAAAACACAACACATCCAACCAACACACAAACAACAAAACACCAATCACAAACAAACACCAACCAAAACACAACACACAACACACACCCAAACAAAACACAACACAAACACACACCACAACACACACACACAAAAACACACAAAAACAAACACACACACCCACAACACTCACCACAAACACACACACAACAACTCACACAAACAACACAACACAACAAACAACCACACCCAAAACACACACACCCAAACACACAACACACAACACAACACAAACACAAACACACACACACAAACACACACACACAAACACAAACCAAAACACCAAACACACAACACACAAAAACACACATCACAAAACACCAAACCAACAACAACACACAACAAACAACACACTCACCAAAACAACACAACAACACACCAACCAAAAAACACACAACACACAACAACACTCCCCACAACACAACACCCAACACACACCAAAACACAACACACACCCACAAACCCCACCACACACAAACACACACACACCACACAACCACCAAAACACACACACAAACACCCCACCAAAAACACCACCCAACACACCCAAACAAAACACAAACAAACATTCACACAACACACACACCACAACAACCACCCAAACACCAACACACACACACACACACAAACACAAACAAACAAAAACACACATCCAAAACACTCACCACAACACCCATCACAACAATCAACAAACCACAACACAACCAAAAAAACACAACACACAAACACACACACCACACACACAACACCCCAAACACAAACACCACACCACACACACAACACCAAACAAACACCAAACCACACCACACCACACACAAAAACACACCACACAACAAACACACAACAACAACAACACAACCAACCAAACACACACTCAACAACACACCACCCCAACCAACAACAACACACACAACACACACCACCAAAACACACAAAACACACACAACAACCAACACACACAACCCAAACAACACACATCACAAAACACATCACACAACACCCACACCAAAACACACATCCCACACACAATCAACAAAACCCACACCACAAACACACAACCCAAAAACACACCAACCACAACACAACACACAACAAAAACCACAACACACACAACACACAAACACACAAAACACCAAAACAAACACACAAAACACACAAACAAAACACACAACCAACACCAACACAATCCCCCAAAAACAACAAAAACAACAAAACAAAAACACACAACCCAAACACACCCACACACACAAAACAACACATCCCAACAACCAACAACAAACAAACACCCAAAACACACATCCCACAACAAACACCCACACAAACACACAAACACACACATCATCCCAAACACACACACACACACACAACACACCACCCAACACACCCACACACAAAACACACATCACAAACACAAACACAAACACCAACAAACACACATCACAAACACTCATCCCAACACACACACACAAACAACACACACACAAACAACACCACCACAAACAAACCAACACCAACATCCCAACACACACACACCACAAACACACACCACCCAAACCAACAACAACACACACACAAACACACCAACACAACAACACAAACACACACCACAACAACACAAACACAACAAACACACAACACACAAAACACAACCACACACACAAAACACACACAAACCAAACACACACACAAACACACACACACAAAAACACCAACCCAAACACTCATCCACAACACAACAACCCACAAAAACACAAACAAACACAAACACATCACACACACACATCCAAACAACCCACCACACACACACACACCAACACATCCACACACACACTCAACCAAACACCCCACACAACACACACATCCCACACACCAACACAACACACCTCATCACAACACCCAACCACACACACAACAAACACCACACAACACCACACCACACAAACACACACACCCAACACACACCACACACACACCACACAACACCCATCCCAAACACCCACACCAAAACACACACCCAAACACCACCACCAAAAACCCAACAACACACACACACCATCAAACAAACAACAACCCACAACACAACACACCAAACACTCCAACCACCAAACACACACACAACACAAAACACACACACCCAAACACCACACAAAAACACACATCACAAAACACCACACAACAAACACACACACCACAAACACACACAACAACAACAAAACACTCATCACAAACACACCCATCCCAAACACTCAACCCAAACACAACATCACACACAAACACACACAACACACACCCACACACAAACACACACAACACAAACACACCCCCAACACACACATCACAAACACACCATCCCAAACACACATCCACACAACATCCAAACCAAACACACAACCCAAACACCCACACAAATCCAACACAACCAAACCCAAACACTCACCAAACACCACCCCAAACACAACCAACACACACACCACCCACACACACACACCCAAACACACAACACCAACACAACACATCCCAAACACACACCAAACACACACAATCCCAAACACCCATCCCAAACACACAACCACACACACACACACAACACACATCAAACAACACACACACACACAAACACAACAACCATCCAAAACACTCACACAAACAACACATCCCAACACACACACACAAACCCACACACACCACACACAAACACCCAACAACAACAACAACAACACCAAAACCCACACCATCCAAAACACACATCCAACAACACAACACCAAAAACAAACAACCACAACAACACCACACACACACCATCCCACACACACACCAACAAACACACACACAAACACACACACCAACACACCATCCAAAAACAAATCCACAAACACACCCCCAACACACACACAAACACATCCAACCACACACCAAAACACCACCACAAACACACAAAACACACACACACCCACAACAACACAACCACAACAACCACACAAACACACAACCCACACAAACACACACACATCACAAACACCCATTCCAAACAAACACATCCAACACCACACAACACACATCCACCAACACACACACAAAACACTCAACATCATCCAAACACCCATCACACACAACACACACACAAACAACACACAACACACACACAAAAAACACTCATCCAAAAAACACACACACCAAACACACACCACACACAAAAAAACACACAAAACACACACCCAAACACACAACACACACCCCAAAACCAAACAACACCACCACACAACACACCACACACACAATCAACACCACAAACACCCAAACATCACAACACAAACATCATCACACACACCATCCCAAACCAACCACACAAACACACAACCCAAACACACACATCCAAAACAACACACATCAACCAAACACAACACCAAAACACTCATCCCAAACACACCACACAAACACACACATCCCAAACAACACACCACAAACACACAACACAAACAACATCCAAAACCAACACCAACACCCCAAACACACAAACCAAAACACACACACAAACACACAACACCAAAACACTCACACAAACACCCACACAACACACACACACTCAACCCAACACACAACACCCACACACAACATCCACACACACTCATCCAAACACACAATCCCAAACACACACAAACACACCACAAAACACCACACCAAAAAACACACACACACACCCACAACAACACACACACAAACACCCACAACCAAACACAACACACACAAACACCACACACCAAAACACATCCATCCCAAACACCACACACAAACAACTCACACCACCACAACAACATCAAAACACACATCACAAAAACACTCACACAAACACTCACACCAAAACACATCACACAAACACCAACCCAAAAACACACACAACACACAACACATCAAACACTCATCCCACAAACACTCAACAAAACACCCATCCAACACACAACACACACACACACACACACACCACAACATCACAAACACCCACACACACCAACACAAACATCCAACCAAACACACACACCAAACACACCCCCCAAACACAACAACCACACAAACACACACCACAAACATCACACAACAAACAAACACACAAAACACACACCAACCAAACACACATCAAACAACCACTCACATCACAAAACACTCATCCCAAAAACACCACCCAAACACACACAAACACACATCCCCAAACACTCACACAAACACTCAACAAAAACAACAAACACCAAACACAACAACACAACCCACAAACAACCACAAACACTCACCACAAACACACACATCACAAACACACAATCACACAACCCACAAAACAACACCACAAACACACACAAAAAAAACACACAACCCAAACACAACCCCACCACAACATCCAAAACACACACCCAAAACAAACACCCAAACACAAACACACCAAACAACACAACACACACAACACACACACAAAACACAAACAAAACACCACAAAACACTCATCCCAACACAACCAACCCACCCATCCAACAACACACATCACAAACACCCACACAAACACCCATCAACAAAACACCATCCAAAACACCATCACAAACACACCACACCAAACACTCAACACCCAAACACCCAACAACACACACTCATCCAAACACCACACCCACAAACACACAACCCAAAAACAACACACACACAAACAACAAACATCACAACATCAAACAAAACACACTCATCCCAAACACACCACAAACAACACAACACAAACACAATCCCAAAAACACACACCCACAACACAACACACAACAATCCAAAACACTCATCACAAACACACATCCCAACACACCCAACACCAAAACACTCACAACAACACACCAACACACAAACACCACACCATCCAAAACACACCATCCCAAACACTCACCCAAAACACACACAACCACCAACACTCACAAACACCCCAATCCAAACACACAACAAAAAACACACCCACACACACACACATCCCAAACACTCATCCCAAACACACATTCCAAAAACACTCATCACAAAACACACATCCAAAACATCTCACACAAACACACATCAAAAAACACACACCAAAAACACAAAACCACAACCCCAACACAACATCCAAAACAAACACACACAAAACACCCACCAAAACACCAATCCAAAACACACATCCCAAACACACACACCAAAAACACAACCAACCACAAACACTCACCAAACACATCATCACAAACAAACACACACCAAACACACAACACAACCAACACACATCAACAACACTCAAACAAAACACTCATCCAAAAACACCCAAACACAACAACACAAACAAAACATCCAAAACCAAACAACATCAACTCACACACAACACACCCAAACAACATCACAACACACATCCCAAACACACAAACACAAACACTCATCCAACAAACACAACACAAACACAAACCACACACCACACACACACATCCCAAACACACCATTCAACAAACACATCCCAAACACTCACCACAAACACATCACAACACAAACAAACACATCATCACAACACACAAACACAAATCACAAACACCAATCATCAACAACACACTCAAACACAAACAAACACACAACAAACAAAAACACACCAACCAAACAACACTCATCAAACAAACACCAAAACATCAACACCCAAACACTCACACAAACAAAACAACAAACAAACACCACATCCCAAACACTCAACCAAACACCACTCAAACACCCATCCAAAACACCCATCCACAACACCACCAAAACACAAAAATCACAAACAACACACACCAAAACAACACAACACATCATCCAAAACACACATCAAAAAACACTCATCACAAAACACTCACATCCAAAACACACCACACACACACACAACCCAAAACCACAAACAACACACCAATCAACAAAACACTCATCCAACACTCACAACCACAAACACCCACACAAACACTCATCACACAAACACAAACAAACATCCAAAACACATCCAACACACAAAAACAAACACATCCAAACACACTCACACAAAACAAACATCCATCAACACCAACACCAACACACACTCATCACAAAACATCATCCCAAACACTCATCCCAAAACAAACATCCCACACACTCATCCCAAACACTCATCCCAAACACTCATCACAAACACTCATCCCAAACACACCATCCCAAAACACACTCATCAAAAACACTCATCCCAAACACTCACAAAAACACTCACAACCAAACACAACAAAACAAAACATCCAAACACCACACAAAAACACACACCCCAAACACACAAAACAACACACTCATCACAAAAACAATCATCCCAAACACTCATCCAAAACACACACAACCCAAACACTCATCCAAACACACACATCAAAAACACTCATCCCAAACAAACAACCAAACACAAAAACACTCATCACAAAACACTCATCCCAAAACACCCATCCCAAACACCCATCCCAAACACATCCATCCACAACACTCAAACAAACACCCACACAAACATCATCCCAAACACACATCCCAAACACTCATCCAAACCAAAACACTCATCCACAACAAAACACCCATCCACAAACACACCAACAAAAACATCACAAACACATTTCCAACAAACAAACATCACCAAACACTCATCACCAAACACACAACATTCCAAACACATTCATCCCAAACACTCATCCAAAAACAAACCATCCAAACACTCATCACAAACACAACATCCCAAACACCCATCCACAAAAACACACAAACACAAACACATCCCAAACACTCATCCAAAACACCATCCACAAACCACAAACACACAAAACACACATCCAAAACACAAACATCCCAAAACACTCATCCAAAACACTCATCCCAAACACACAACCCAAACACTCAACAAACACATCAAAAACAAACACAACATCACACAAATCACACAACACATCCAAAACACACAACACACACATCACAACAAAACACACCAAACAAACAACCCCAAACACCATCATCCAAACACTCATCCCAAACACTCATCCCAAACACTCATCCCAAACACCACACACAACACTCAACCACAAACACTCCATCCACACACAACACTCATCCAAACAACCATCCCAAACACAATCATCCCAAAACACTCAACACAAAACACTCATCACACCCACACAACTCCACAAAAACACTCAATCACCAAACAACCAAACATCACAACACACATCCCAAACACAACAACACAAACACTCATCAACAAACACACATCCCAAACATCCACACCAAAACACATCCCAAACAAACACTCATCACAAACACATCCAACAAACACAATCATTCACAAACACACTCATTCAACACAACAACCAAAACACACATCCAAACACTCATCCCCAAACACTCATCCCAAACACTCATCCAAAAACACTCACAAACAAAACAAACATCACAAACACTCATCCCAAAAACACACTCATCCCAAACAACAAAATCCCAAACACTCAAACCAAACACATCAACAATCACAAAACAACATCACATCACACAACACACTCAATCACCAAACACACTCAAACCAAACACTCATCCAAACACTCACACAACAAACACTCATCAAAAACACACACCAACACACAACCAACACACAACAAAAACAAACACAAACACACAACACAAAAACCAACCATCCCAAACACTCATCCCAAACACATCCAAAACACTCACACAAAAACAAACACAACATCCAAAACACTCATTCCCAAACACACATCCCAAACACACATCCCATCAACAACAACACTCAAAAAAAAACACCAACACTCCCAAACACATCATCAACATCAAAACACAACCCACAAACACTCATCCAAAACACTCACACTCAAACCAAACAACCATCCAAAACACAACATCACCAAACACTCATCCCAAACACAATCACCAAACACTCAAACCAAAACACTCCACACCAAAACACCCATCCCACAACACTCATCCCAAACACTCATCACCCAAAACACAACACAAAAAAACACATCCAAAACACCAAACCAAACACTCCAATCCAAAACACTCAATCCCAAACACAATTCATCCCACAACACTCAACAAACACTCATCCAAACACCACACACAAAACAAACCCATCCAAACATTCATCACAACCACACACATCCCAAACACTCATCACAAACAACTCATCCCAAACACACACAAAAACACACATCACAAAACACTCCAACAAAACACAACATCCAAAACAACACACACAACACACTCAACACAAAACACAAACACAAACACTCATCACAAACACTCATCCCAAACACCCACAAAAACACATCAAACAAAACAACAATCAAAAACACTCAACACAAACACTCATCCAAACACACAAAACAAACACAACTCAAAATCCAAACAAACAAACAAAACTCATCCCAAACACTAAAACACACACTCACAAACAAAAACACACATCAAAACAACACATCCCAAACAACATCCCAAAACACAACAAACAAACACACAACAAAAACACAAACAACACAACACACAACAAAACAACAAACAAACAAACACAAAAAACAAAATCACAACATCACAACACACACACACAAACAATCAAAAAAAACAACACAAAAATCACAACAACACAACAAACACATCATTCAAAACAACAAACATTCAAACAATCATCAACAACACACATCAAACACAAAACAACAAACAACAAAACAAACAAAACAACAAACAACAAACAACAAACACAAAAACACACATCAAAAACATCAACACAATCACAATCAAAGTCAACAACACCACAACAACAAACAAACACAAAACACAAAACAAAAACAACAATCAAAACAACACACAAAAACAACAAAAAAACAAACACAACAACAAAACACCAATCACAGCAAAATCACACAACACAAAAACAAAAAAAACCACACACACAACAACATTCAACAAACAACACAAAACAAACAAAAACAAAAAACAAATCAAATCAAAAAAACAGCAAACAAAACAAACAACAACACAAAACACAACACAATCACACCAACATCAAACACAAAACAACAAACACAAAACAAAAAACAAAAAAAAAACAAACCATAAACAAAACCAACACAACAAACATATCACAACACACAAAACACACATCAACACAAAAAAACAACAACATCAAACAACACATCAATTCCAATCACTCAAACAAACAATCAATCCACAAAACAACAACACCAAAAAACAAACACAAACACACACAAAACACAACAAAACAAACACAACACAATCACACAACAAAACACACATTCAACAACACAATCAACACATATCACACAACAACAACACAAAAACATCACAAAACAAAAACAAAAACACACAAAAACAAAAATCACAAAAACACAACAAACAACCAACACACAATACATCAACACAACAACAACAAAACAACAACACAAAAACAAAAGTCACACACAAAACAAAACAACAAAAAACAACAAAATCATTCAACATCCAACAAACAACACACCCAAAAAAAACAAAACAAAACATTCAACAACAAAAAACAACAATTCACAACAAAACAACATCAACATACAAATCACACACACCAACAACAAAACACAACACACAACAACAAACCACAAACAAAAAAACATCACAAAAAAAAAACAACACAAAAACAAAACAAACAATCACATCAGCAAAAACAACA
>NW_027188207.1:0-33469 GCF_041381155.1 Argopecten irradians
GATCATATTTGAAGAGACATACAATAACGTTTAGAGTAAAACTAAATAATTACTAAGTAAATTCTGTTATTAAAAAGGAGTCTAAGCATGTATAATTAATTGCGTTGCCGTAACTGATGTAGGTGATGATTTGTAACACATACACTTAGGTCAGGTCACTTGTCTCGTATAACACTGTGTAAAATATGATATGGGCCAATGCATGAAGAATAATTATAAATTTTACAGCACAATTACAGGGGTATTTCTCAGTTTTACTGAGTTTGCACAGCTATAACATTGTTGTTAGCTATACATACAGTACTTGAAGAAGAAAATTGGTGTCGTGTTACTTTTCAAAGTTGAATTTAATAATCATAGTTTTAGATTCAGAATAGTTTAACCTTTTAACTAGTTTAGTGATGTAGGATTTTCACAGAAAAATGCAGTCAATAAATGTACCAGTACCTGTTAATGTTGCATTACCTGCAGTTAGATTGGGATTTGTACCAGCCCCAATATTGGTTCCACCAGGATATACCATTGGGACAAACAAAATTATGGTATGCATGCATCTTATGGATTTCTGATCACAAAAAAAGTTTTACAGTAATTATTATAAATTGAGCTCTTGACTGAAAGTTAGTATTTGAATGTTTTATGTCTACTACATTCCCTATTATTTTTCTTGTAGACAGTCAACGTGCAGATGAATCGAAATCAAAGAAACTTCAACCATCGCGGGAACCGTGGCGGTGACAGAGATGGCAGAATGAATTTCAATAGGAAGGGGCTTCTTGGAGAACCACCAGGGATGGGAGGGATGAACGGTCCTCAGATGGGAGGAGGGCTCGGTATCCTTGGGAGTGCTCCCGGACAGGGAATGCCAGGCGGTAATATCTCTGGACCGTTAGGAGGGATGAACCAGAATAATATGTTTGGTGGAATGGGCGGAGGGATTGGACAACAAATGGGAATGGCTCAAGGGAGAGGAGGAATGGATCAGTCTCACAACCAAAACGACATGAGCCGGGGCGGTCAAGGTGGTATGAATCAAGGTAACCAGGGTATGATGGGCATGCAGCAACAGATGGCAGCGGCTGCAATGAGAGATTCACAGCTTCAGCTGGTCAGTAACCTGATCCAACAACAAGGAGGCATGTCTTCACCCATGATGGGTGGGCCGAATCAGGGTGGAATGATGAGCGGTGGTCAAGGCATGGGAGGTGGTGGAGCTGGCCTGCTGGGCATGGGCGGTATGGGCATGAACGAGATGGGCCGGAGCAACGAACGGCGGAACAGTGGGGGAAACAATATCCCATCACTGTTTGATATAAACACAAAAAAGACCGGACTCCTGGGGAAAAGAGGAAACACAAACAACCGAGAACGGGAGAGCCGATTTTCAAACCACCAAAACAACAACAAACGGATGAGGCAGAACAACCAGGGGGTAAGTTTTGTGTATACTGTGACTGCATGCTCAATGGTTTTGAAAAGCATATATATGTGTTGGTTCATTGGCTAATTTCTATTTCTGTCCCAACTTTCATTTGGAGGGTTTCATAAGATTGATTATCAAATACATCGTTTTACTAAATTGTCATTGTCATTGTATGACATTCAGCTGACCGTTTTCATATCATGTAAGACTATTTCATGATATAAAATTGTATCCTAATGAAGTTGATAGACTTATTAAAATGGTAAGATCCAAAGGTTGAATTGAAATATCAACACATGTATACATCTATTCTGATTTCTTAATAATAAATTTAAGATATCGGGTAATTATATAAGCTGTTTTTCATAACAAAAAGTCTTGACCTGAAATAAAAAGGGATGCTAAATGCTAAAAATTGATTTATTAGGACCAACTGCCAGATATATGAAATAGTCGCTTTTATTTTCATGATTTCTAGATATTTGTTTTGAAGTTGCATGATATACTTTACATACTGGTAAACTTATTAAAATTGTTTGAAAAGTATATTTGTTTATAATTGTTTGAAAGGTATATTTGTTTATTTGTTTGTGACACTGGATTACAAGTGCTTGTATCATCACAAAATACTATTTGAGAGTTATACATGACTTGCTAATAGGCTGACAAGTTTACAAACCTGACAAATGACAAGGTTAAGATTTTCTCATGTCCAAATGCAACATACTAGAAAAACCTTACGTATACAGCTCCAGTGTAATTCAGTTAGCATGGAGTCTGTTATTCCGAAGTCTGTACTCTGAACCTCAGATCAGAAAAATATATGTACATAACATATGAAATAGACGAGGGAAAATTGGCAGAACTTTCGACCTAAAATAAAAATTGCTCTGGTATAACACAATTGTTTCTGGTGTAAACAACTCTCTGGAATGTTGGTACCCATTGCTTGTTTTGTACATATGTTAAACTTAGATTGTGCATTATTTCTTCTGTGACATAAATTAATAAGTCTATCTCTAGCCCCTTTTAGTCCCCACTCTCAGTAAGCTGATGCAATGGAAATATACTTCTCTCTTAGTGGCATTATAACAGAATGGCCAATTCTACTTTGCATTCATGATCATTTCAAGTGAATGAACACCTTGACCTGCAGAGACAACTTTGAAGAGAAAAGTATGCACCTGAAATACTTGTATGTGTTATAGCATACGAATCAACACCCTCTTCATTCTTAAAAGTGTCCACGAAAAATCAGTTTCCAGCTTCCTCTCTCATCATGATACATTCTGCCTAAAAAGCCATCAGAAATCACCCAAATTTTAATGATATGAAGCTCCTGTGCATGCCATTTGTGCCATTTCTGGGTTAATTTTAGTTGGTATATACACAGAAAGATACGGTATACATGTAATTGCATCATTTAAATCTGTAATATAATTGACATTTTTGTTGCTGAATAGTACTATAGTAGATTCGATTGAATTAATAATTTTTGATTTCTCTGACTGGTGTTTTATTATTTTTATTATCATAATTCGGGTAAAGTAAAATATACATTGTTGTTTGTCCATCATTTTTAGTTTGATTGAAGGTTTAACTTCAGGTTTAGCGTCACTCAAATCTGTCTGTGTATGATTTTTTGTTGTGATATACAAGAATGCGGCCTATCTATTGACGACCACGAACATGTAGCAGCACTCTGTCTCCTCACAGCAGTCCTTGTGTTTGCAGTCCTGTAATAGACTTTATTTACCTGTCACGGTAGGGAATTAGGCTAAATTTCCTTTTCCGAAATTCTTCTTGCATGAAATACAATTTCAGTGACTCAATTTGAGCCTCTTCCCCTTGATCCCAGTCCTCTCCTGTCCCCCAGCTCTCTGAAGTATATTTGTCTAACCATTCTCCATTCTTTCTTCCAGAGTAAATAAAAAAGGATATATATGTATTGTACAATGTCATTGATTAAACTCCCCCAAATTTTAGTTCAGTGTTGATCTTGATTGACATGGTGAGTGGTCTTTTTCACTTTTTTTTGTCCATGAATTTGAATAACTACTCATGAAAAGACCATACGCACAGTCATTTTCATGGTTTTCAAAAAAAAGAAAATACCATCACCCATTCGGTCACCAACTTCATCTGTCCATTATAATCCATTCACTCATTGTGTATTTTTCAAGCTATTTTGTATTCATGTCTAGAGTGACAGTTCAATTGATCGGTGATCCTAAACTTGTTTGGTGCCCCCATAGCTTGTCCCCTTTTCATCAAGCCCTAAGAGGCTTTCATCAAAAACGACAAGGACAACAAAATTCGTCACGAAGTCGCTGGGTGCGATCGCAGCCCCTACCCGAGCTTGGCTGTGCCCGCCCCTGAGAGCGAGAATTCCCGACGTCCACCATCAAGCAAGGGACTCAAAATAAATCTGTGACCGTTCCCCGAACTCGGCGCGCACTTCGCGGGACAGTGCGTGGAATTCAGGGTACTGTAGCCTCTATGCAGCTTTTCTCATTTTGCAAGATTTTTGCCTTCCCGTTACTGCTTACACATCCTTTGTACTTGTACTATACATCTTCTGACATGTTAGTTCATGCGTTCTTGTCTTTGAATAAATTTTTATATTCTTGATAAAAGAAGACAGTGTGGAGTCAAAATCCTTTGTCATGTTTGATCAGCGATGCATTATACAAGTTTTAATTCAAGAAATCAACCGTTTACATGGATGTTGCCTATTTTCTAGGATTTGAATGCAAAATAATTTACACCTCACAACTGTAACAGCTGAATTCTTTGAGAAATCTCAAATAATCGTGTTTACCTACTACTATGGCACTTTTCAATATTTTGATCAGTGTGACTACTTGCGTCTCCTGTGCTGTTTTCTATATATGAACTAAATCAATATTTACACAGGATGGCTCCAGTACAATATGTAAACTCGAATCCAATTCACTTTCTATCATTTAATTCCATACTGGTGCGGGCTATATACCCTGGTATAATACATTACACACACTAAAACAGCTGCTAATCTTTCTATTGTTCCACCCTTATTATTTGAACCATATAGAGTTTGTAGCCAGTGATCAAAGTGTGTTTTCTTTTCTGAAGAAGATAATATGCATTGGCTACTATAGAGTAAAAACTAGATAATGTGGAAATTAGTCTTTGTTATAGGATATAACATATTGCCTTCTCAATATTTCATAATAATTAGAAATTTCGATCATGAAACTGTTGTTGTCCAAAAGCCGTACCCACCCTCGTATGAAGCTGAGATCGACTGTGTAGAAGTTTAAAACCTTCCTATATTCTTGAGCATGTAGCCCGAGGCTATATTTTTTGGTCAGACTCTGTTTTCATACAGTTTTAACCGAGCGGAGTCTGCATTGATGGATCAATGCTTCCCTAATTCCTTAAATATTTATAGGGAAATTTCAGTCCCTCAAACAGAATCTTTTCAACACTGGATCATCGAATACAGTCATTTTATCCTTTTTCAAAAATTCAATAATTTTGGTTGGTGGTCAGGTCTTGGTTTACACAACTTTGATTTGAAATTATACTTATCAGCAACTAACTTTACCAAGCTTCCCCTGAGGGCTTTAAGGCAGTCATACTTAGACCCAGCCTATATCTTGACATCCACTACTTTGTCAACATTTCAACATCAATCAACAATTATTACTTTCATACGATTACTTTTTCAATGCATTATAATTCATATGAAGTGTGAGATACATTTGTATCTTCTAGCTTTGTTTAAGTAGAATTATGTGATATTTGCCATACTTCCTTATGCTCCACATCTCTTTAGCTGGAATTTTATACGTTAACTGGGCTTAAGACCACCTATGTTTTTTCTCAGTATTTGATACATAGAATCTCATTTTACAAAGATGTGTGTTTTGATTATGTTTCAAACAGAATTTCTTGTATTGGATTCCAAAACCTTTAGTTATCACTGTGATTCTCGTTTGCAAAATGTGTGGATGGGTCTCCTTGATTTCTGTGATTGTCTCTATTCCTTGGGTTTTTATAACACAACCACATATATTATTTCTGTCTATGTGTATTTCTTCCAAGATTTCCCAAATTCTCAATTTATATTCTTTGAGTCAATTTGAGATTTCTCTGTTAATATTACTTTGTCTTTCTGAACCTGTACAGTGAAACATCACCTTACACCACCTCAAGAATTTATCTAACACTTGTTTCAGTCCCACACCCCCCCCCTTATATTTTTCCCCTCTATATCAGATATGTACGACAACCCCGCTATTCCCATTACGACTGGTACATTGGTAATTTGGTTTAACTGTGTTTGGCTAGCCCATAATATCAAACTCAAATTAACCCGTTTACCACCTTCGGGTTTTATCGAGTAAAATGTCTACCCACATTTCTGTTCCAATGATTTCTTTACCATAATTTTACAGTGTTTACATTACAATTTATATTCACTTTGTATTACTCTTGACAATCAATTTGGAGATTTTAAACAGTATACCTAATGTAAAACAAAACTAATGTTTAATATTACTTTTTCAGAATTTAGAAATCCTGTACAGACCATTACACATGTCATTTCAATTTGTAATTGTATAATTTATGCATATTCTTGACATTAACAACATGATACATCTCTGTATACTGACAATTAACATTATGCGCTTATCATTTTGTTTCACTTAATTGATGGATAAAAGACATCCTAAATAAAAGCGCTAATTAGTAACAAAGTGTAAATTGTATTACCTTGGCATGACCTTGTCCCATTTTTCCCAGTCAATCACTTAACTGTATTGGGTCCCTAAATATTCTCAGAGCGGAGGTCCCAAATAGTTCTACACCTTGATATTCTGATTTGTGTATATTTCTCTGATCTGGTCGATTGTATTGGTGTCTCTCATAAAAAACCTCTTTATATTCCATTTTAAAGTCCTATGTCAAGTACACTTCTGGTATTTTTCTAGCCTAAGATAAAGGTTTAGTTGAAGTTATTATAGTGCTACTAGGCTTGTAGCATTCCCTCGAATATACTTTTTAACAAGTCCTAAAACACAGCTGTGATGTCATCCATTGTTTTTTTGGGTACTGTATCCAACAGGATGGGGTCATGTGACTCGTCCAAAACTTGCCAAATAATATACCTGTAACTGTCCATTAGGTACCTGTCCAATAATTGCATTTCTTTGTGAACTTCGAATTCCCATCTTATGGTGCTCTTGCTTATATATGTAAATTGTCCCTGGTCATACACGACTCATTATTGGATCATGGACAATGCCACAGTGGCTGATCGGTTAAGATTTCCAAATATTTCCACTCTCAGAGTTATCAAGTTTAAAAGCCACATAGGGCAATTTCAGGCATATACTGACTGAAGGTGGGGTTTTCTCCAGTTATTCATCATCTTTCGCCTCCTCCGCTCCAAAATTTGGCACACCATGAAATAACCTTGGAAAGACACTTTACAGGTTTTTTCAATGGATCTTCCCAAGACTACGTATATACCCAGTCCTACTCTCCAACACATATTTTAAAGTATCTTGGTCATCCACATATATAACTCAACCTTACCTCTGTATTATATTTGGATCCCAGGCTTGTCGGGTTCAAGATCAAACCAATCTGATAAAAAAAAAATTCCATTGATTTCTATCTAATACAACTTGACATAAATCAAATTGTTTTCCCTTCTGTCTGCATGCACTTAATATATATTTCCTGCTCTACTAGTGTCTGTATAGTGATTGATGTTCAATGTGCATGGAGGAGTATACCCTTTCAATTGTACCCTAATTTGGTTGGAAATGTACAGGCTGCCCATGAACGACTTCTCTCATCTGTCATGAAACACAAAGTGCGATTAGGATTTCCATATGATCTTAATATAACCCATGAACTACTCAAACAACCTCACTGTTTACCTTAAGACAACATGTTGTATAGAATGTGACTTGCCTGTCAAGTTTCTAAACAGAATCATTTTGCTATATCACTATTCATCAACATGACTTTTATAGGTTCATCATCAAGAAAAGACGAGTCAGAAGAATACGATCCTGCGCAGGAGTTTCCCACAGAAGAGGACGACGAAACTTGACATGTTCCAGTATGTAGTTTAATGCTGGCCATGTCTATATGGTCCCTAAATCTTGATTGACTATTCGTTCCCTTACACAATAAATTATGGATTCAAGCTAAAGATTATGTATTTGATGTAAAGATATATATGGACAATTCGTATAATTTCATGGCTATACATACATATATAGATGCATATGGATTAAAGGCACAAATCAAATGTGCATTATAATTTAGTGTTGATTCGAATATATATATATTAGATTTCTTTCTAAGTTCTGAAAGTAGGGAAAAAAAAAAATTGAAATCATTGGTAAACTCTGAGATCCTGAGTGGTTGTGTCAACAAACGTTATGTAACGTCAGACTTTAGAATGACCAGGAGTAAAAAATGGCCCTCAAAAGGTCTTTGCTTAGCTTGGAATTTGAAATTAATATTTATAGAAGCTTAAGAGATTTTGATAATTAGTACATTTGTAATTCTAGATTTCATTCTACATTATTAAACACCCATTATATTTGTTTTGTAGTCCATATGGAGAGTGACCAGTCAGGATGTCCTGATACCAGAAGGTGACTGTTCAGAGTGAACAATGGACGATAAACTGCCCAAGGACGAGGATGCAGGAGGAATCCATGGAAGAAGAAGCCAAGTCTCCAGGTTTAAGCTGAGGGAGGTGACTCTTAGTCTTACCATCACACTGAGTGGGTCTGGTCGGTCTGTAAATGATGGCAATACAGAGGTAATACACCATGAGGGAATACTACACCTAATATAATAATCTACAGTAAACTAACATCAATTTTAAAAATCCATACCTACATACTCTATAATAGGAAATATTTGTAGGATATTTTCGCGGGTATGGAGCTTTTATATCAAGTTGTAGAAATGGATTGACGATAGAACAATGAAAATAATATTATATAAAACATGATTTTTTGTTTTTATATTCGTAGCTTCATGCTGGCTAAATACCATATTTTGACCCAATTACTTGCGCCCAGGGCATTATAAGGAAATTGAAAAAAGTTCTAATGAGATGAAATGAATTTTATTGGGGGGGGTTGCAAATCTATTTGTGTAGTTTTTGTCTTATTTATGCGTGGGCAATTGAAAGTTAGGCCTCAAAAAGGGGGAGGGGCACTTATGGGGACATGGGCACTTATTGGGTGTCGAATACAGCATCTCATAAAAAACTCAAAATCTTATTTATACCTATCAACATGGGAGATAACTCTAATGATCATATCCTTGTGGTATTGTAAGAAGTAACATATAACACAGTAAGGAATAGGTTACCTCCCTTCGGTAATTTATATGTTACCAAATAGAGTAGACTACACAGTTTTTCATAGTTTTCAGTCTGTATTTATAGGCGTAAGTCAACTTAAAGTGAAATTAAACCTCAAAAAGGGGGAGGGGCAGCTTATAGGGACATTGGCTCTTATTGAGGTCGAATATGGTATGGCAAAAATGCAAACATAAGTTTGTTTGACAGTAGTTATCATTGTAAACGGTTATATAACTAAAGTTGTAATAATAATATGTTCCTAATAGAGTAATTACAACTAAATCTGATGATACAGAAAACAAGAAACGGAGACCTAGCCCAACAAAGAAATCCAAGTAACTACTCGCCATGCCTGTGGTGTAGAATGCCGTACACACGAGGAGGTCGTAAAAATACTATAGACATTTTCTCCTCAAAAAGGCATCTTTTGAACGGAAAAGAAAACCTATTCTATTGTTATGAATACACTTTTAAAATGGAATCCTGTACAAAGGTTACCTTTTTGAAAAAATCTGAAACATTTTGCACACATTCTCTAGTTCATAAAACCTTTTGAAAAAATCTGAAACGTTTTGCATTTGAGTTTTATTTCTGTTCTTTTGAATTTTGTGTGAATTCTGTTTATGACTGTGATTCCTGACATTAGTGATCTGTTTATGAGTGATTGAATTCTAGTTTATGGCCTGTGTTAACACCTGATATAAATCGAGAATAGGTTGAATTCTGTTTATGACCATGAGTGATTATACAGACATTAGTGATTGTTTGAATTCTGTTCATGACTAAGTGCGAATACCCGACAAAAAGTGATAAGTTGAATTCTGTGTATGACATGTGTGACATAAATGATAGGTTTGAATTCTGTGTATGACTCTGTGTGACACATTAGTGATAGTGGGTTGAAATTCCGTTTATGACACGAGGTTTTGCCAACATTATGAATGAGTAAGAAGCACAAGGTTAGGATGGAGAGTGTTGCATTTACTCTGCACCAGCCCACGAGAAGATGTCTAAAGCAGTTTTCTGAGGCAAGGATCAAGGCAGAAGAGCAACCTTAGAAGAAAGATTGAAGGCAAATCCAAGGTAAGCTGGATCAACTTCAAACATGCAAGATGCATTAAAAATAAGACCAACATTTTCCTCCTCGTTTTCTAGGGTCCCCCCGACAAAATTTCAACCTGTATACGGAAAGAGTTCACCTGGCTGAAAAGACCATTTTCCCCTTTTTCTTGTATGAGTTTTTTTATAGACAGATTTGGACTGATATTTTGAGAAAACCTGCTGTTTTCAATTTATTGATGAAATTAAATCAATCGTTAGACTATGGAAATAAAGTTTATATTTGAGCTGATGTATAAATGAAATTTCTCTGTATCAACCCTCACTTAGATAGTGTATTTGTGAAACATCCGACTAACACCGAAGTCATTTATGACTGATCAAGATACAAAACTTGCGAGAATGTCTTGAGTATTAATCCAAAAAATATTAATTTTGTTATTTTAACCATGATTTATTAAGATATATATATAGTTAAATGTGTTATATGTCTGTGTATTAACTCTGAGTTGTTAAGCGGACCAGAGAGACGTAGCAATGGCTCGGTATCGAATGGTTGACGATACCACACATTGTCTCCCGGTGGGAGGTGGTACTCCAGAGATGTTATGTGTTGTTTATTTCAGGAAAAGCTTTGTAGGCTAGTTTATTGCGTTGGACTACTTGATATCCTTGTCACTAATTAATGCTTACCACTCATCCCTCCGTTCTACGACTATTATATTCACAGCACTTTTTGGGAAAAAAAGTCCTAGGTATAATTTTTATAAAACTTTTCAAGCATACATACAAATGACAGGAAGGTCTACTGGAAGCTTTGTTGATAAATAATTCTTTAAATATAGTGTTGTTATGAACAATGACTTGGTCATACAGCATATTTCATTCCATAGTAATGCAGCTACCATTTTAAGATAATTTTGTGGTGGGCTTTCTGTTGTAAAATTTTGTAGAGTTTTTGATTTAGACACTATCTGCCGATGAATACTCACATATCAATAAAAACATATAAGATAAATTCATTTATTGAGTATTACAATAGTTAATAAACATGTAAATGTGGCAGTAAATGTATGTCTTCGCGGGAAATTATTTTCAGACTTAAAAGTTTCCACGATACACTGTATAAACATTCTCTTATCAAGTTCTCGATACAGAAGGAGTTGTTTGAAGGTTTATTTGATAAATTAAAGAAGTGCACACGATTGATTTTATATTGATGTTTGAAGTACTGATTGAATAAAAATCAATTACAATCTCCCAAGGTTGTGCATTATTTATCACCAGTTCCAGAATAGGAACTAAAGTTGACACACGAGATAGCTCAGGTATTTTAGTTTTCACAAAGCATGTTGCTATTAAAAAATCATAATTATATTCAAATATATATATACAACACACAATCACACACATATTGTACTAGTAGAATTTTTTGTTATCCGCTCAGCGCTCTCCAATCACAGAAAAGAAATACTTGAAATTACAGTATTTGTCTCTGTCAGTCACAATTTGTTTCCATTTGTAAGAACAACAACATTATAATAAGTGATTTTTTAAACATTTTAACAATATTTGCTTGAATAGTTATGGCTTCTGCTTGCTAACCTACAATGCAACATTAAGTGGAGATCCCTGGTAAAATCAAACAATGATATTTAGGCTCTGTCTCTTGGTGAAATTTGTAATAGCTGTTATAAACATAACCTTGGTTGTGACACAAATAAGCTCGGTCAAGTATGTTTATACCATATCCTACGCGCAGATAATAAATTGACAGGGAGTTTAGAGTTTAATCCTCATGTTAAACAAAAAAACAAAAAAAAAAAAAATTCTGCTATATTTTTTCGCTATGTCTAGATATGAAAAAAAAGTTCTCTTTTCCAAATACGAAAAAACAAGGTTTAATAAACGTGTGAGGATCACCAAGCAGAAGTAATATTACCATTTTCACTGGACCAAACAAAATGGAGTTATAGCACCTTTGCATTACACGTTGTCTTCACTTGCACACAAACTTTTTTGTAAAATAATTGTACCAATATATTTTACTGCCAACATAATATTTGCTTATAACCATACTATTAGAGACTTCCTGAAAGTGGAGCGCGTGACATACGTATTGAAAATTCACACACACACACGTGCATGTTTAGATAAAGTCACTAGGCTTCAAAGTTATCTTAACATTAACAAACAGTTAAAATGAGAGATTAGGTTCAAAAAGATTAATAAAGGAAAATTCACATATAATTTTATGTAAAGTGATACACGGAACATTTTATCATCGCTTATTTCAATAGCATTGCGTACACATGTTGTCATGATTACTCATAAGTACTGTACTACAAAGTGAATTAATCATTCGCTTCATAATCTATTTGTCTTGTGCTATTAAAAACACATTTATTCTTAGCCTATATTATAATTCTCCAATATATATTCCAAGGTAACTAATATTTTATTCAACACAATTACATGCTAATTTCCTGTTCTAAAGCTTAACACAGCAGTACACTACATAATCTACTGTGCTCCGCTTTCCTTTCTAATACTTTATTCCCATTTTACTGGTAATCTAAATAGAGAACACCTATCTCTTCTACTTCACACGAACTCTTATTTGCGCACAGGCTCTGTCTCCTCTCTCTCTCATCAGAACATTTGGTAAATACTCCAGCCTTGGGTTTTTGGATCACTTTCACGACACAAACCACAGGACCCACACCCGCCATGACCCCTTCAGGTCAACGCCGTGGACAACAAAGGGACACTTCAGGTGGGGCTGTGGTTTGAGAAACGGTTTCTTGCCTAAGTCTAGATTTCTATTTTCATTTATATGCTGTTTTTTCATTATCTGTTTTCCACAGCGTTGCTGTACAAATGCACAGCTTAAGATTTGCTTCTAGTTTCTGTTTACACAGTGTTAACACAGTAATTTGCCCAAGCTTTACTTACACACCTGTGTTCTAGCCTGATAACACCCACAAGCTTGCGACAGCACAGGCGCTGTGTGTTAGTATCTTAATTTTAAGCTGATTTTCAGTTATCCTTGTTTGTGTTTTGCTTAATATTACTATTAACATTTTAACTCATAACATTAAACAATTCTTTTGTTTAAATAGAGCGCAGGTTTGAGGTCACTTGCATATGGGGGATAAAAAATTTAAATTTTAAAAAGTTTTTTAACCTTTCGCCTAATAACAGTAATAAACGGCAATGCATTGTTCGTTACTCTTAGTCCCTTGAGAACATTATGGATCAGATCGTTATTGTGCTCCAACTTACTCATTTTGGAGCACAGCTGCTTCGAACTAAAAAATCTGATGCTGTAATTCATGCATGATACATCATGAATTATTGAAAAAAAATAATAAACATAAGGTATTGTTGTGTTGAGTTCTACAGATGAATTTACCATCTGCGTTTGCGGTTATTGTTAGCGCGTTTCTACGTTCGCTGTCTACTCACCGTATAAATGTTTGTCTATTCTTACCCTGTTGCCCTATTCATTTTTCTGTCCTGACTATGTGCATTTCTCTATCAGTTCTTTATAAGAACCCAAAACTATATAAACTACTCCTAAATAAATATGTCATCCATGCTATTGTGTACTTTTATCACTTTTCACAAGTTGAGATGTGAATTTATTCTAGTCTCGCTTTTCTATGATCCGAGTTCTAAGGAAGTGCATGTGACTACAGGTGACTGCAGTATCAATCACCTTTAGATTTGCATTACCCATTTCTTGAGACACTCTAGCAAAACCTTATAATGGGCCACTGCGCTTATCAAAATTCTAGACAGATTATAGATATACTTCTTGTTGCGCACTTCCATTATCCTTACTACATTGGGAATCTCACATACCATCTCTTGAACTGAAAGCGTTTGAGTCGAAGCTTATTTCTGATTCTTGATGTAATCTCAACATTTACGATGCAAAAAACTGATTCAGTAAAAATATCTATTTCCTATACTCGCATTCATTAGAGTATTTTTTGAGTGTGAAAAACTTGTCAGAACTAGTTTAGATTTTTTTATAAGATCACTGAATTCCTTAACAAGAAGCAATTCAGCTCTCTACTTAAATTTGTACTCATTAAATTCAATTTGTCTGGCATTTCTTTTGTGTCAATTGGACAACATTATATGCAAAGTTGGACTGCATGAGACAAATAATGGAATGTGCGATTCCTGTGTTTTTACGCGCTTGTGTCTGCCAAGTAACACCAACCGGTTATACCTTCGCAATTATCAAACGTTAACTTGTACTGATAAATGTAAACACAGGTTAACAGTGTCCCAAGCCAGGTTTTCTTTCTGTGTGTCTAATGTCTGTTCTGTCTTTGCGCAATGTACGTTAACAGAGTTTATCTGCCCATGTGTGTCTAGCGTATATGATTGTTGATCGTTCAATGTTGGTATTTTACTAGCTGTTAACATCATAGCGCGATTTCTCACAAGAAAGCACGTTAGAAATCGCGCCGCTCACATACTTAAAATTACTGTCTTATGAACAATCTGTACTATCCTACAAGAGCAGATTACTCTCTTGTAATTATGATCAAAGTACGGAATTTCAGCTGATAAGTCATGCCAATTCTTGTGTTTTGACTGAACTTAATTTCACGATATGAGTTTATGGTCATACAAGATGTAATAATGTGTGTAGCTCCATAAATGTTCAGAGCGCACAGATTGAATCCGGAGAATTTTATTCAGACCATCTCAAATACCCGCACATGTCTCTATCTTGAGGTGCGTTAGATTTAGATTTCAACATGTTGATAGATGGGTGGGTGATTCTGTAGCCATGTTACATAGATAAATCAGACGTGTTAATTTTGCATGTTGATCATAGAGTGAATGCTTTAGTATGTGTTAGCACTAGGTCCTTGCTGAATTTATAGTAAAAGCAGTTGTCACCTTTATTAGAATATCATAATTACTACTTTGTATTTCAAAATATTTTTATACAACCCTTGTTTATTGTGTCTTGCCCAGTTGCTTCACATCAAATGAAGCAGGGGCATTTCTGTCTGACAACATTTCTAGATTTAAAAAAAGAATCTGTATACCGAGAAAAACCAGACATCTAGTTTATCCTTACCTAAGTCATAAAATCTTTTTATAGATAAGATTAATGGACCAAAATAAAACTGTTTCACATACAAGATTTTTGACTGACTGAATTTAAATGGCTTTAACTAAAGATTTTGAAAAAGAAGACATGTATTCACGTTGCATTGTAACATTCATGTTATAGTGCTGTTTAGATTAAAGAATAATTGATAGTAGTGCTATTTATGAATGATATTGCTTGTAAAAGTTTGTTTTAATTTGTGTCATGAATCAATGACTAGAATATTAATCTATTAGCCACAGTGTGTTTATGACTAATATTAATTACATACTGTTGAAATGTAACAATGTGTATTGTCTTTTTGTAGAATCTGCGAGATCGGGCCAGAAAGTCCCAGCAGAGAAGAAGATGAGAGGACAATGGTTTTCCTGATTTTGTTGCGGTGACATGGTCACTGTTGATACCATTGGATTTGAAGATGATTATTTATCTCAGGTTACAATTTGAATGCCATGTCTAACTTATTACTTCCCTCAGGTTACTTGCATATTCATTAATGTCAATTTTTTTGCAAAATCAAATGTTTCATTACTGACTTGAGTTAAAAACATAAAAGCATGTTGACTAGAATGAAATTAAAATCCAAAGAGATGATATCTTCTATATCAAATATCATAAAATCCTTGACAAAATAATATGCTACTGGATATGCAAAAAGAAAAGATATTTTTTGTACAAAACATTGTCCTAGACAAAAATGGTGGCCTTTACAATTGGCATTACAATATGCTCTAGAATGTGATCACGCATTTGGTATTTGGTGATTTTAAAAGGATTGTCCTGCATAATATCTATTAGAATTTGACACTACGCAGACTTATATGGTCTGTTGATTTTGGGATCATGTTATATAAAGGATTGTTTTGCTGTCTCCAGCATATACACACCAGAGGGGGGGGGAAAAGTGATTATCACCGCTACAGGAATGACAGGGGGGGGGGGGGGGGGTCCAAGTCCCTAGAGGCTCCCCCCCCTCTCAACCTCCGCTCCCCCCCTGCGGGACCTCATGGGGGGGGGGGGTAAAGGATTATAATATCCCAGAGGTGGGGGTGTGGGTAGGTTCCAATATATAACCAGGTTGAGTCGCTGTGGGGTAGGTTCAAAGGCTGAACAAGGAATCGAGACCAGATCAGGAGGTCGCCAAGTATAGTTAAATGGAAAAGGAAGCATTCAGAGGGTTGCTGTGGGTAGGTTCATATGGATCCTAGGTAAACAAGAATGGGTAACCCAGAGGTGGGGCTGCTGGGGTTAGGTTCAAATGATTCAGGTATAAAACAGACATGGTCGCTGTGGGTAGGTTCAAATGAATTCCTCTTAATCCTTGTAAACAAGAATATAACCCAGAGGTCGCTTGGGTAGGTTCAATTGATGCCTAGTAATACAAGAACATAACCAGAGGTTGCTGTGGGGGGTTCAAATGATACCAAGTAAACAAGTATATAACCAGATCAATTCAGAGGTTGCTGTGGGTAAGGTTCAAAATGATCCTAGTAAACAAGAATCAGAGAACCTGTGATCGAGAGGTCGCTGTGGGGTAGGTTCAAATGTTCAAATCCTAGTACAAAACAAAACAAGTTCAAAATAATAACCCCAGAGGTTGCTAGTGGGTAGGTTCTCAAATGATCCTAGTAAACAAGAATATAACCAGAGGTTGCTCGTGGGTGGTATGTTTAAACAAGAAATGATCCAGGTCAAAACCAAGTAAAATATAACCCAGAGGTTGCTGTGGGTAGGTTCAATGATCCAAGTAAACAAGAACTATAATCCAGAGGCTCGCTGTGGGTAGGTTCAAATGATCCTAGTAAACAAGAATATAAACCAGAGGTCGCTGGGGGTAGGTTCAAATGATCGGGGGGGGGGGGGGGGGGGGGGGGGGGGGGGGGGGGGGGGGGGGGGGGGGGGGGGGGGGGGGGGGGGGGGGGGGGGGGGGGGGGGGGGGGGGGGGGGGGGGGGGGGGGGGGGGGGGGGGGGGGGGGGGGGGGGGGGGGGGGGGGGGGGGGGGGGGGGGGGGGGGGGGGGGGGGGGGGGGGGGGGGGGGGGGGGGGGGGGGGGGGGGGGGGGGGGGGGGGGGGGGGGGGGGGGGGGGGGGGGGGGGGGGGGGGGGGGGGGGGGGGGGGGGGGGGGGGGGGGGGGGGGGGGGGGGGGGGGGGGGGGGGGGGGGGGGGGGGGGGGGGGGGGGGGGGGGGGGGGGGGGGGGGGGGGGGGGGGGGGGGGGGGGGGGGGGGGGGGGGGGGGGGGGGGGGGGGGGGGGGGGGGGGGGGGGGGGGGGGGGGGGGGGGGGGGGGGGGGGGGGGGGGGGGGGGGGGGGGGGGGGGGGGGGGGGGGGGGGGGGGGGGGGGGGGGGGGGGGGGGGGGGGGGGGGGGGGGGGGGGGGGGGGGGGGGGGGGGGGGGGGGGGGGGGGGGGGGGGGGGGGGGGGGGGGGGGGGGGGGGGGGGGGGGGGGGGGGGGGGGGGGGGGGGGGGGGGGGGGGGGGGGGGGGGGGGGGGGGGGGGGGGGGGGGGGGGGGGGGGGGGGGGGGGGGGGGGGGGGGGGGGGGGGGGGGGGGGGGGGGGGGGGGGGGGGGGGGGGGGGGGGGGTAAAAAAAGGGGGGGGGGGGGGGGGGGGGGGGGGGGGGGGGGGGGGGGGGGGGGGGGGGGGGGGGGGGGGGGGGGGGGGGGGGGGGGGGGGGGGGGGGGGGGGGGGGGGGGGGGGGGGGGGGGGGGGGGGGGGGGGGGGGGGGGGGGGGGGGGGGGGGGGGGGGGGGGGGGGGGGGGGGGGGGGGGGGGGGGGGGGGGGGGGGGGGGGGGGGGGGGGGGGGGGGGGGGGGGGGGGGGGGGGGGGGGGGGGGGGGGGGGGGGGGGGGGGGGGGGGGGGGGGGGGGGGGGGGGGGGGGGGGGGGGGGGGGGGGGGGGGGGGGGGGGGGGGGGGGGGGGGGGGGGGGGGGGGGGGGGGGGGGGGGGGGGGGGGGGGGGGGGGGGGGGGGGGGGGGGGGGGGGGGGGGGGGGGGGGGGGGGGGGGGGGGGGGGGGGGGGGGGGGGGGGGGGGGGGGGGGGGGGGGGGGGGGGGGGGGGGGGGGGGGGGGGGGGGGGGGGGGGGGGGGGGGGGGGGGGGGGGGGGGGGGGGGGGGGGGGGGGGGGGGGGGGGGGGGGGGGGGGGGGGGGGGGGGGGGGGGGGGGGGGGGGGGGGGGGGGGGGGGGGGGGGGGGGGGGGGGGGGGGGGGGGGGGGGGGGGGGGGGGGGGGGGGGGGGGGGGGGGGGGGGGGGGGGGGGGGGGGGGGGGGGGGGGGGGGGGGGGGGGGGGGGGGGGGGGGGGGGGGGGGGGGGGGGGGGGGGGGGGGGGGGGGGGGGGGGGGGGGGGGGGGGGGGGGGGGGGGGGGGGGGGGGGGGGGGGGGGGGGGGGGGGGGGGGGGGGGGGGGGGGGGGGGGGGGGGGGGGGGGGGGGGGGGGGGGGGGGGGGGGGGGGGGGGGGGGGGGGGGGGGGGGGGGGGGGGGGGGGGGGGGGGGGGGGGGGGGGGGGGGGGGGGGGGGGGGGGGGGGGGGGGGGGGGGGGGGGGGGGGGGGGGGGGGGGGGGGGGGGGGGGGGGGGGGGGGGGGGGGGGGGGGGGGGGGGGGGGGGGGGGGGGGGGGGGGGGGGGGGGGGGGGGGGGGGGGGGGGGGGGGGGGGGGGGGGGGGGGGGGGGGGGGGGGGGGGGGGGGGGGGGGGGGGGGGGGGGGGGGGGGGGGGGGGGGGGGGGGGGGGGGGGGGGGGGGGAGGGGGGGGGGGGGGGGGGGGGGGGGGGGGGGGGGGGGGGGGGGGGGGGGGGGGGGGGGGGGGGGGGGGGGGGGGGGGGGGGGGGGGGGGGGGGGGGGGGGGGGGGGGGGGGGGGGGGGGGGGGGGGGGGGGGGGGGGGGGGGGGGGGGGGGGGGGGGGGGGGGGGGGGGGGGGGGGGGGGGGGGGGGGGGGGGGGGGGGGGGGTAATACTATTAAAGGGGGGGGGGGGGGGGGGGGGGGGGGGGGGGGGGGGGGGGGGGGGGGGGGGGGGGGGGGGGGGGGGGGGGGGGGGGGGGGGGGGGGGGGGGGGGGGGGGGGGGGGGGGGGGGGGGGGGGGGGGGGGGGGGGGGGGGGGGGGGGGGGGGGGGGGGGGGGGGGGGGGGGGGGGGGGGGGGGGGGGGGGGGGGGGGGGGGGGGGGGGGGGGGGGATTTGGGGGGGGGGGGGGGGGGGGGGGGGGGGGGGGGGGGGGGGGGGGGGGGGGGGGGGGGGGGGGGGGGGGGGGGGGGGGGGGGGGGGGGGGGGGGGGGGGGGTTCTATCTGGGGGGGGTGGGGGGGGGGGGGGGGGGGGGGGGGGGGGGGGGGGGGGGGGGGGGGGGGGGGGGGGGGGGGGGGGGGGGGGGGGGGGGGGGGGGGGGGGGGGGGGGGGGGGGGGGGGGGGGGGGGGGGGGGGGGGGGGGGGGGGGGGGGGGGGGGGGGGGGGGGGGGGGGGGGGGGGGGGGGGGGGGGGGGGGGGGGGGGGGGGGGGGGGGGGGGGTGGGGGGGGGGGGGGGGGGGGGGGGGGGGGGGGGGGGGGGGGGGGGGGGGGGGGGGGGGGGGGGGGGGGGGGGGGGGGGGGGGGGGGGGGGGGTTGGGGGGGGGGGGGGGGGGGGGGGGGGGGGGGGGGGGGGGATGGGGGGGGGGGGGGGGGGGGGGGGGGGGGGGGGGGGGGGGGGGGGGGGGGGGGGGGGGGGGGGGGGGGGGGGGGGGGGGGGGGGGGGGGGGGGGGGGGGGGGGGGGGGGGGGGGGGGGGGGGGGGGGGGGGGGGGGGGGGGGGGGGGGGGGGGGGGGGGGGGGGGGGGGGGGGGGGGGGGGGGGGGGGGGGGGGGGGGGGGGGGGGGGGGGGGGGGGGGGGGGGGGGGGGGGGGGGGGGGGGGGGGGGGGGGGGGGGGGGGGGGGGGGGGGGGGGGGGGGGGGGGGGGGGGGGGGGGGGGGGGGGGGGGGGGGGGGGGGGGGGGGGGGGGGGGGGGGGGGGGGGGGGGGGGGGGGGGGGGGGGGGGGGGGGGGGGGGGGGGGGGGGGGGGGGGGGGGGGGGGGGGGGGGGGGGGGGGGGGGGGGGGGGGGGGGGGGGGGGGGGGGGGGGGGGGGGGGGGGGGGGGGGGGGGGGGGGGGGGGGGGGGGGGGGGGGGGGGGGGGGGGGGGGGGGGGGGGGGGGGGGGGGGGGGGGGGGGGGGGGGGGGGGGGGGGGGGGGGGGGGGGGGGGGGGGGGGGGGGGGGGGGGGGGGGGGGGGGGGGGGGGGGGGGGGGGGGGGGGGGGGGGGGGGGGGGGGGGGGGGGGGGGGGGGGGGGGGGGGGGGGGGGGGGGGGGGGGGGGGGGGGGGGGGGGGGGGGGGGGGGGGGGGGGGGGGGGGGGGGGGGGGGGGGGGGGGGGGGGGGGGGGGGGGGGGGGGGGGGGGGGGGGGGGGGGGGGGGGGGGGGGGGGGGGGGGGGGGGGGGGGGGGGGGGGGGGGGGGGGGGGGGGGGGGGGGGGGGGGGGGGGGGGGGGGGGGGGGGGGGGGGGGGGGGGGGGGGGGGGGGGGGGGGGGGGGGGGGGGGGGGGGGGGGGGGGGGGGGGGGGGGGGGGGGGGGGGGGGGGGGGGGGGGGGGGGGGGGGGGGGGGGGGGGGGGGGGGGGGGGGGGGGGGGGGGGGGGGGGGGGGGGGGGGGGGGGGGGGGGGGGGGGGGGGGGGGGGGGGGGGGGGGGGGGGGGGGGGGGGGGGGGGGGGGGGGGGGGGGGGGGGGGGGGGGGGGGGGGGGGGGGGGGGGGGGGGGGGGGGGGGGGGGGGGGGGGGGGGGGGGGGGGGGGGGGGGGGGGGGGGGGTTCAGGGGGGGGGGGGGGGGGGGGGGGGGGGGGGGGGGGGGGGGGGGGGGGGGGGGGGGGGGGGGGGGGGGGGGGGGGGGGGGGGGGGGGGGGGGGGGGGGGGGGGGGGGGGGGGGGGGGGGGGGGGGGGGGGGGGGGGGGGGGGGGGGGGGGGGGGGGGGGGGGGGGGGGGGGGGGGGGGGGGGGGGGGGGGGGGGGGGGGGGGGGGGGGGGGGGGGGGGGGGGGGGGGGGGGGGGGGGGGGGGGGGGGGGGGGGGGGGGGGGGGGGGGGGGGGGGGGGGGGGGGGGGGGGGGGGGGGGGGGGGGGGGGGGGGGGGGGGGGGGGGGGGGGGGGGGGGGGGGGGGGGGGGGGGGGGGGGGGGGGGGGGGGGGGGGGGGGGGGGGGGGGGGGGGGGGGGTACGGGGGGGGGGGGGGGGGGGGGGGGGGGGGGGGGGGGGGGGGGGGGGGGGGGGGGGGGGGGGGGGGGGGGGGGGGGGGGGGGGGGGGGGGGGGGGGGGGGGGGGGGGGGGGGGGGGGGGGGGGGGGGGGGGGGGGGGGGGGGGGGGGGGGGGGGGGGGGGGGGGGGGGGGGGGGGGGGGGGGGGGGGGGGGGGGGGGGGGGGGGGGGGGGGGGGGGGGGGGGGGGGGGGGGGGGGGGGGGGGGGGGGGGGGGGGGGGGGGGGGGGGGGGGGGGGGGGGGGGGGGGGGGGGGGGGGGGGGGGGGGGGGGGGGGGGGGGGGGGGGGGGGGGGGGGGGGGGGGGGGGGGGGGGGGGGGGGGGGGGGGGGGGGGGGGGGGGGGGGGGGGGGGGGGGGGGGGGGGGGGGGGGGGGGGGGGGGGGGGGGGGGGGGGGGGGGGGGGGGGGGGGGGGGGGGGGGGGGGGGGGGGGGGGGGGGGGGGGGGGGGGGGGGGGGGGGGGGGGGGGGGGGGGGGGGGGGGGGGGGGGGGGGGGGGGGGGGGGGGGGGGGGGGGGGGGGGGGGGGGGGGGGGGGGGGGGGGGGGGGGGGGGGGGGGGGGGGGGGGGGGGGGGGGGGGGGGGGGGGGGGGGGGGGGGGGGGGGGGGGGGGGGGGGGGGGGGGGGGGGGGGGGGGGGGGGGGGGGGGGGGGGGGGGGGGGGGGGGGGGGGGGGGGGGGGGGGGGGGGGGGGGGGGGGGGGGGGGGGGGGGGGGGGGGGGGGGGGGGGGGGGGGGGGGGGGGGGGGGGGGGGGGGGGGGGGGGGGGGGGGGGGGGGGGGGGGGGGGGGGGGGGGGGGGGGGGGGGGGGGGGGGGGGGGGGGGGGGGGGGGGGGGGGGGGGGGGGGGGGGGGGGGGGGGGGGGGGGGGGGGGGGGGGGGGGGGGGGGGGGGGGGGGGGGGGGGGGGGGGGGGGGGGGGGGGGGGGGGGGGGGGGGGGGGGGGGGGGGGGGGGGGGGGGGGGGGGGGGGGGGGGGGGGGGGGGGGGGGGGGGGGGGGGGGGGGGGGGGGGGGGGGGGGGGGGGGGGGGGGGGGGGGGGGGGGGGGGGGGGGGGGGGGGGGGGGGGGGGGGGGGGGGGGGGGGGGGGGGGGGGGGGGGGGGGGGGGGGGGGGGGGGGGGGGGGGGGGGGGGGGGGGGGGGTTATAACAATGGGGGGGGGGGGGGGGGGGGGGGGGGGGGGGGGGGGGGGGGGGGGGGGGGGGGGGGGGGGGGGGGGGGGGGGGGGGGGGGGGGGGGGGGGGGGGGGGGGGGGGGGGGGGGGGGGGGGGGGGGGGGGGGGGGGGGGGGGGGGGGGGGGGGGGGGGGGGGGGGGGGGGGGGGGGGGGGGGGGGGGGGGGGGGGGGGGGGGGGGGGGGGGGGGGGGGGGGGGGGGGGGGGGGGGGGGGGGGGGGGGGGGGGGGGGGGGGGGGGGGGGGGGGGGGGGGGGGGGGGGGGGGGGGGGGGGGGGGGGGGGGGGGGGGGGGGGGGGGGGGGGGGGGGGGGGGGGGGGGGGGGGGGGGGGGGGGGGGGGGGGGGGGGGGGGGGGGGGGGGGGGGGGGGGGGGGGGGGGGGGGGGGGGGGGGGGGGGGGGGGGGGGGGGGGGGGGGGGGGGGGGGGGGGGGGGGGGGGGGGGGGGGGGGGGGGGGGGGGGGGGGGGGGGGGGGGGGGGGGGGGGGGGGGGGGGGGGGGGGGGGGGGGGGGGGGGGGGGGGGGGGGGGGGGGGGGGGGGGGGGGGGGGGGGGGGGGGGGGGGGGGGGGGGGGGGGGGGGGGGGGGGGGGGGGGGGGGGGGGGGGGGGGGGGGGGGGGGGGGGGGGGGGGGGGGGGGGGGGGGGGGGGGGGGGGGGGGGGGGGGGGGGGGGGGGGGGGGGGGGGGGGGGGGGGGGGGGGGGGGGGGGGGGGGGGGGGGGGGGGGGGGGGGGGGGGGGGGGGGGGGGGGGGGGGGGGGGGGGGGGGGGGGGGGGGGGGGGGGGGGGGGGGGGGGGGGGGGGGGGGGGGGGGGGGGGGGGGGGGGGGGGGGGGGGGGGGGGGGGGGGGGGGGGGGGGGGGGGGGGGGGGGGGGGGGGGGGGGGGGGGGGGGGGGGGGGGGGGGGGGGGGGGGGGGGGGGGGGGGGGGGGGGGGGGGGGGGGGGGGGGGGGGGGGGGGGGGGGGGGGGGGGGGGGGGGGGGGGGGGGGGGGGGGGGGGGGGGGGGGGGGGGGGGGGGGGGGGGGGGGGGGGGGGGGGGGGGGGGGGGGGGGGGGGGGGGGGGGGGGGGGGGGGGGGGGGGGGGGGGGGGGGGGGGGGGGGGGGGGGGGGGGGGGGGGGGGGGGGGGGGGGGGGGGGGGGGGGGGGGGGGGGGGGGGGGGGGGGGGGGGGGGGGGGGGGGGGGGGGGGGGGGGGGGGGGGGGGGGGGGGGGGGGGGGGGGGGGGGGGGGGGGGGGGGGGGGGGGGGGGGGGGGGGGGGGGGGGGGGGGGGGGGGGGGGGGGGGGGGGGGGGGGGGGGGGGGGGGGGGGGGGGGGGGGGGGGGGGGGGGGGGGGGGGGGGGGGGGGGGGGGGGGGGGGGGGGGGGGGGGGGGGGGGGGGGGGGGGGGGGGGGGGGGGGGGGGGGGGGGGGGGGGGGGGGGGGGGGGGGGGGGGGGGGGGGGGGGGGGGGGGGGGGGGGGGGGGGGGGGGGGGGGGGGGGGGGGGGGGGGGGGGGGGGGGGGGGGGGGGGGGGGGGGGGGGGGGGGGGGGGGGGGGGGGGGGGGGGGGGGGGGGGGGGGGGGGGGGGGGGGGGGGGGGGGGGGGGGGGGGGGGGGGGGGGGGGGGGGGGGGGGGGGGGGGGGGGGGGGGGGGGGGGGGGGGGGGGGGGGGGGGGGGGGGGGGGGGGGGGGGGGGGGGGGGGGGGGGGGGGGGGGGGGGGGGGGGGGGGGGGGGGGGGGGGGGGGGGGGGGGGGGGGGGGGGGGGGGGGGGGGGGGGGGGGGGGGGGGGGGGGGGGGGGGGGGGGGGGGGGGGGGGGGGGGGGGGGGGGGGGGGGGGGGGGGGGGGGGGGGGGGGGGGGGGGGGGGGGGGGGGGGGGGGGGGGGGGGGGGGGGGGGGGGGGGGGGGGGGGGGGGGGGGGGGGGGGGGGGGGGGGGGGGGGGGGGGGGGGGGGGGGGGGGGGGGGGGGGGGGGGGGGGGGGGGGGGGGGGGGGGGGGGGGGGGGGGGGGGGGGGGGGGGGGGGGGGGGGGGGGGGGGGGGGGGGGGGGGGGGGGGGGGGGGGGGGGGGGGGGGGGGGGGGGGGGGGGGGGGGGGGGGGGGGGGGGGGGGGGGGGGGGGGGGGGGGGGGGGGGGGGGGGGGGGGGGGGGGGGGGGGGGGGGGGGGGGGGGGGGGGGGGGGGGGGGGGGGGGGGGGGGGGGGGGGGGGGGGGGGGGGGGGGGGGGGGGGGGGGGGGGGGGGGGGGGGGGGGGGGGGGGGGGGGGGGGGGGGGGGGGGGGGGGGGGGGGGGGGGGGGGGGGGGGGGGGGGGGGGGGGGGGGGGGGGGGGGGGGGGGGGGGGGGGGGGGGGGGGGGGGGGGGGGGGGGGGGGGGGGGGGGGGGGGGGGGGGGGGGGGGGGGGGGGGGGGGGGGGGGGGGGGGGGGGGGGGGGGGGGGGGGGGGGGGGGGGGGGGGGGGGGGGGGGGGGGGGGGGGGGGGGGGGGGGGGGGGGGGGGGGGGGGGGGGGGGGGGGGGGGGGGGGGGGGGGGGGGGGGGGGGGGGGGGGGGGGGGGGGGGGGGGGGGGGGGGGGGGGGGGGGGGGGGGGGGGGGGGGGGGGGGGGGGGGGGGGGGGGGGGGGGGGGGGGGGGGGGGGGGGGGGGGGGGGGGGGGGGGGGGGGGGGGGGGGGGGGGGGGGGGGGGGGGGGGGGGGGGGGGGGGGGGGGGGGGGGGGGGGGGGGGGGGGGGGGGGGGGGGGGGGGGGGGGGGGGGGGGGGGGGGGGGGGGGGGGGGGGGAGGGGGGGGGGGGGGGGGGGGGGGGGGGGGGGGGGGGGGGGGGGGGGGGGGGGGGGGGGGGGGGGGGGGGGGGGGGGGGGGGGGGGGGGGGGGGGGGGGGGGGGGGGGGGGGGGGGGGGGGGGGGGGGGGGGGGGGGGGGGGGGGGGGGGGGGGGGGGGGGGGGGGGGGGGGGGGGGGGGGGGGGGGGGGGGGGGGGGGGGGGGGGGGGGGGGGGGGGGGGGGGGGGGGGGGGGGGGGGGGGGGGGGGGGGGGGGGGGGGGGGGGGGGGGGGGGGGGGGGGGGGGGGGGGGGGGGGGGGGGGGGGGGGGGGGGGGGGGGGGGGGGGGGGGGGGGGGGGGGGGGGGGGGGGGGGGGGGGGGGGGGGGGGGGGGGGGGGGGGGGGGGGGGGGGGGGGGGGGGGGGGGGGGGGGGGGGGGGGGGGGGGGGGGGGGGGGGGGGGGGGGGGGGGGGGGGGGGGGGGGGGGGGGGGGGGGGGGGGGGGGGGGGGGGGGGGGGGGGGGGGGGGGGGGGGGGGGGGGGGGGGGGGGGGGGGGGGGGGGGGGGGGGGGGGGGGGGGGGGGGGGGGGGGGGGGGGGGGGGGGGGGGGGGGGGGGGGGGGGGGGGGGGGGGGGGGGGGGGGGGGGGGGGGGGGGGGGGGGGGGGGGGGGGGGGGGGGGGGGGGGGGGGGGGGGGGGGGGGGGGGGGGGGGGGGGGGGGGGGGGGGGGGGGGGGGGGGGGGGGGGGGGGGGGGGGGGGGGGGGGGGGGGGGGGGGGGGGGGGGGGGGGGGGGGGGGGGGGGGGGGGGGGGGGGGGGGGGGGGGGGGGGGGGGGGGGGGGGGGGGGGGGGGGGGGGGGGGGGGGGGGGGGGGGGGGGGGGGGGGGGGGGGGGGGGGGGGGGGGGGGGGGGGGGGGGGGGGGGGGGGGGGGGGGGGGGGGGGGGGGGGGGGGGGGGGGGGGGGGGGGGGGGGGGGGGGGGGGGGGGGGGGGGGGGGGGGGGGGGGGGGGGGGGGGGGGGGGGGGGGGGGGGGGGGGGGGGGGGGGGGGGGGGGGGGGGGGGGGGGGGGGGGGGGGGGGGGGGGGGGGGGGGGGGGGGGGGGGGGGGGGGGGGGGGGGGGGGGGGGGGGGGGGGGGGGGGGGGGGGGGGGGGGGGGGGGGGGGGGGGGGGGGGGGGGGGGGGGGGGGGGGGGGGGGGGGGGGGGGGGGGGGGGGGGGGGGGGGGGGGGGGGGGGGGGGGGGGGGGGGGGGGGGGGGGGGGGGGGGGGGGGGGGGGGGGGGGGGGGGGGGGGGGGGGGGGGGGGGGGGGGGGGGGGGGGGGGGGGGGGGGGGGGGGGGGGGGGGGGGGGGGGGGGGGGGGGGGGGGGGGGGGGGGGGGGGGGGGGGGGGGGGGGGGGGGGGGGGGGGGGGGGGGGGGGGGGGGGGGGGGGGGGGGGGGGGGGGGGGGGGGGGGGGGGGGGGGGGGGGGGGGGGGGGGGGGGGGGGGGGGGGGGGGGGGGGGGGGGGGGGGGGGGGGGGGGGGGGGGGGGGGGGGGGGGGGGGGGGGGGGGGGGGGGGGGGGGGGGGGGGGGGGGGGGGGGGGGGGGGGGGGGGGGGGGGGGGGGGGGGGGGGGGGGGGGGGGGGGGGGGGGGGGGGGGGGGGGGGGGGGGGGGGGGGGGGGGGGGGGGGGGGGGGGGGGGGGGGGGGGGGGGGGGGGGGGGGGGGGGGGGGGGGGGGGGGGGGGGGGGGGGGGGGGGGGGGGGGGGGGGGGGGGGGGGGGGGGGGGGGGGGGGGGGGGGGGGGGGGGGGGGGGGGGGGGGGGGGGGGGGGGGGGGGGGGGGGGGGGGGGGGGGGGGGGGGGGGGGGGGGGGGGGGGGGGGGGGGGGGGGGGGGGGGGGGGGGGGGGGGGGGGGGGGGGGGGGGGGGGGGGGGGGGGGGGGGGGGGGGGGGGGGGGGGGGGGGGGGGGGGGGGGGGGGGGGGGGGGGGGGGGGGGGGGGGGGGGGGGGGGGGGGGGGGGGGGGGGGGGGGGGGGGGGGGGGGGGGGGGGGGGGGGGGGGGGGGGGGGGGGGGGGGGGGGGGGGGGGGGGGGGGGGGGGGGGGGGGGGGGGGGGGGGGGGGGGGGGGGGGGGGGGGGGGGGGGGGGGGGGGGGGGGGGGGGGGGGGGGGGGGGGGGGGGGGGGGGGGGGGGGGGGGGGGGGGGGGGGGGGGGGGGGGGGGGGGGGGGGGGGGGGGGGGGGGGGGGGGGGGGGGGGGGGGGGGGGGGGGGGGGGGGGGGGGGGGGGGGGGGGGGGGGGGGGGGGGGGGGGGGGGGGGGGGGGGGGGGGGGGGGGGGGGGGGGGGGGGGGGGGGGGGGGGGGGGGGGGGGGGGGGGGGGGGGGGGGGGGGGGGGGGGGGGGGGGGGGGGGGGGGGGGGGGGGGGGGGGGGGGGGGGGGGGGGGGGGGGGGGGGGGGGGGGGGGGGGGGGGGGGGGGGGGGGGGGGGGGGGGGGGGGGGGGGGGGGGGGGGGGGGGGGGGGGGGGGGGGGGGGGGGGGGGGGGGGGGGGGGGGGGGGGGGGGGGGGGGGGGGGGGGGGGGGGGGGGGGGGGGGGGGGGGGGGGGGGGGGGGGGGGGGGGGGGGGGGGGGGGGGGGGGGGGGGGGGGGGGGGGGGGGGGGGGGGGGGGGGGGGGGGGGGGGGGGGGGGGGGGGGGGGGGGGGGGGGGGGGGGGGGGGGGGGGGGGGGGGGGGGGGGGGGGGGGGGGGGGGGGGGGGGGGGGGGGGGGGGGGGGGGGGGGGGGGGGGGGGGGGGGGGGGGGGGGGGGGGGGGGGGGGGGGGGGGGGGGGGGGGGGGGGGGGGGGGGGGGGGGGGGGGGGGGGGGGGGGGGGGGGGGGGGGGGGGGGGGGGGGGGGGGGGGGGGGGGGGGGGGGGGGGGGGGGGGGGGGGGGGGGGGGGGGGGGGGGGGGGGGGGGGGGGGGGGGGGGGGGGGGGGGGGGGGGGGGGGGGGGGGGGGGGGGGGGGGGGGGGGGGGGGGGGGGGGGGGGGGGGGGGGGGGGGGGGGGGGGGGGGGGGGGGGGGGGGGGGGGGGGGGGGGGGGGGGGGGGGGGGGGGGGGGGGGGGGGGGGGGGGGGGGGGGGGGGGGGGGGGGGGGGGGGGGGGGGGGGGGGGGGGGGGGGGGGGGGGGGGGGGGGGGGGGGGGGGGGGGGGGGGGGGGGGGGGGGGGGGGGGGGGGGGGGGGGGGGGGGGGGGGGGGGGGGGGGGGGGGGGGGGGGGGGGGGGGGGTTCAGGGGGGGGGGGGGGGGGGGGGGGGGGGGGGGGGGGGGGGGGGGGGGGGGGGGGGGGGGGGGGGGGGGGGGGGGGGGGGGGGGGGGGGGGGGGGGGGGGGGGGGGGGGGGGGGGGGGGGGGGGGGGGGGGGGGGGGGGGGGGGGGGGGGGGGGGGGGGGGGGGGGGGGGGGGGGGGGGGGGGGGGGGGGGGGGGGGGGGGGGGGGGGGGGGGGGGGGGGGGGGGGGGGGGGGGGGGGGGGGGGGGGGGGGGGGGGGGGGGGGGGGGGGGGGGGGGGGGGGGGGGGGGGGGGGGGGGGGGGGGGGGGGGGGGGGGGGGGGGGGGGGGGGGGGGGGGGGGGGGGGGGGGGGGGGGGGGGGGGGGGGGGGGGGGGGGGGGGGGGGGGGGGGGGGGGGGGGGGGGGGGGGGGGGGGGGGGGGGGGGGGGGGGGGGGGGGGGGGGGGGGGGGGGGGGGGGGGGGGGGGGGGGGGGGGGGGGGGGGGGGGGGGGGGGGGGGGGGGGGGGGGGGGGGGGGGGGGGGGGGGGGGGGGGGGGGGGGGGGGGGGGGGGGGGGGGGGGGGGGGGGGGGGGGGGGGGGGGGGGGGGGGGGGGGGGGGGGGGGGGGGGGGGGGGGGGGGGGGGGGGGGGGGGGGGGGGGGGGGGGGGGGGGGGGGGGGGGGGGGGGGGGGGGGGGGGGGGGGGGGGGGGGGGGGGTGGGGGGGGGGGGGGGGGGGGGGGGGGGGGGGGGGGGGGGGGGGGGGGGGGGGGGGGGGGGGGGGGGGGGGGGGGGGGGGGGGGGGGGGGGGGGGGGGGGGGGGGGGGGGGGGGGGGGGGGGGGGGGGGGGGGGGGGGGGGGGGGGGGGGGGGGGGGGGGGGGGGGGGGGGGGGGGGGGGGGGGGGGGGGGGGGGGGGGGGGGGGGGGGGGGGGGGGGGGGGGGGGGGGGGGGGGGGGGGGGGGGGGGGGGGGGGGGGGGGGGGGGGGGGGGGGGGGGGGGGGGGGGGGGGGGGGGGGGGGGGGGGGGGGGGGGGGGGGGGGGGGGGGGGGGGGGGGGGGGGGGGGGGGGGGGGGGGGGGGGGGGGGGGGGGGGGGGGGGGGGGGGGGGGGGGGGGGGGGGGGGGGGGGGGGGGGGGGGGGGGGGGGGGGGGGGGGGGGGGGGGGGGGGGGGGGGGGGGGGGGGGGGGGGGGGGGGGGGGGGGGGGGGGGGGGGGGGGGGGGGGGGGGGGGGGGGGGGGGGGGGGGGGGGGGGGGGGGGGGGGGGGGGGGGGGGGGGGGGGGGGGGGGGGGGGGGGGGGGGGGGGGGGGGGGGGGGGGGGGGGGGGGGGGGGGGGGGGGGGGGGGGGGGGGGGGGGGGGGGGGGGGGGGGGGGGGGGGGGGGGGGGGGGGGGGGGGGGGGGGGGGGGGGGGGGGGGGGGGGGGGGGGGGGGGGGGGGGGGGGGGGGGGGGGGGGGGGGGGGGGGGGGGGGGGGGGGGGGGGGGGGGGGGGGGGGGGGGGGGGGGGGGGGGGGGGGGGGGGGGGGGGGGGGGGGGGGGGGGGGGGGGGGGGGGGGGGGGGGGGGGGGGGGGGGGGGGGGGGGGGGGGGGGGGGGGGGGGGGGGGGGGGGGGGGGGGGGGGGGGGGGGGGGGGGGGGGGGGGGGGGGGGGGGGGGGGGGGGGGGGGGGGGGGGGGGGGGGGGGGGGGGGGGGGGGGGGGGGGGGGGGGGGGGGGGGGGGGGGGGGGGGGGGGGGGGGGGGGGGGGGGGGGGGGGGGGGGGGGGGGGGGGGGGGGGGGGGGGGGGGGGGGGGGGGGGGGGGGGGGGGGGGGGGGGGGGGGGGGGGGGGGGGGGGGGGGGGGGGGGTGGGGGGCATCTTGCCACCCTATTCATAATTTAAAATGAGATTTACAGATGAATATGACTAATTTTTCAAAAACCCATGGCAATAAATTGATTATTGATTAGCCATGATGATGGCGAATTATTTGTTCAGAATCAGTCAAAGATTTACACAAAAGGGGGGGGGGGGGGGGGGGTATTCTATATTGCTCATGAGGAGCCTCACACGACACCCATCAGTAATATCGCAGTTTGATCTTTCAAAATTACTTCCCTTCAATTCACACTGTCAACACAATAGCATGCGCAACATCAACTAAGTTACCTCAGAAGTTTATATGTCATCCTGCTAAACTAAGCTTCTTCAGAAATATCATTTTTGCAGAAATCTTGTTTATATACTATGTAGGAATAGTTTATCATCCTCAATATCTTTTATCCTATATACAAAATTGTATTTATGGGTAAGGTAATCTTCATATCATTTTTGGTAAAATACTTTGTTGAATAAGAAAAAATGTGTGTGCTTTGTTGAATGTATTACTAAATCCATGTCATATCTTATGAATCCATGTAGGTGTCAAGGTCATTCGTCTTTCACCAACCAACTATATTGACTCGAGGGAATTTGATTGCAAAGAAGATGTCTCAATAGGAATGTATTGATGAAGGTGTGGACGAAGGATGCTGCACATAGTCATATCATATCTATGTAAAAATTACACAAAAATGTTTATTGGTAAAAATGTATAAAATAATTAACATTGTAAAACATGCTTATTGAAAACTGGTTTCTTGGTATGGGCCAATTTTCATGTTATAGTGAGAAAATACAGTTAAATTGCTAAAGAGAAAACTCAGGTCTTTAATCAGCCTTAAATGTACCTAAAAACATTACTGGAAGTAAGTTTATTGTGAAAAAAAAAATTATACCATTTTATAAACTTGGCCTGATACAGCTAGGGTTACATATTGTCAATGTAATGTTTCAGAATAAATGTACAAATAAAACTATTATTTGACATTTAAATAAAAGTAGAAATGCATTTCTGCAACATAAACACACAATGTTCATAAATATTGCGTATAATCTTAGATTTAAATTTCTAAAAGTAGTTCACACAAGTTTCTCCGGTGAAATGTTCATATAGAATTATATACATCACATCTTGTTAAAACCATTCTAGATGAGAGTTGTATAGAAAAGAATTTTAATAATAATATATGAATAATGAAACATGGCCATTGCTTTATTTTTAATTGTTTCTTATTGAAACAACGACATATATTCATCTCAATTAATTTATCTCTGATTTATCAATATTATTACAGAAAAAATTGTGAATAATACGCTGCGCTAATCATGTCTGCTTAGAGCTAATAAAAATTTCATCTTAATCAAGTAGTTATAATCACAACAATGTAAACACCATGAAAACTTTGGGATTAAACCGGTGGTGAACATGGCAAATTGAGGAACAATGAAAAATATTGGAAATGTAAAAGGACAATTTGTTTTACTCAAACATGATCACATATTTTTTGGACTTTCATAGTTTTCTTTCCTAACAAATTCTATTCCATCTCCCGGTAATGGGGACTCAATAGTTGGAAATATCCACGAAATATGCCATTTTGATCCGAACACAGAAATAAAGTTAACTTTCCAGCCAAGATCATAGTCATAAATCTTATGAGTTCTTTCATAGGTGACTTGTCCATAGTACACATGTTTAGCATGGTAGATCATCAGAAATGTCAGCAAGAAGAAGAAGACAGATGCCAGTAAACAGAGGAATGAGGCCGCTGAAGTATAGAAGCTCAGCTGTCCTGTCACAAAGCAGATCAGTGGAAAGATGAAGTAGATGACACTCCAGAAGGAGAATCCTCCCAAAACGTAACTCCAAGTGAACTCAAAGCCCATGATGATGGCAAACATTGTGCCAAGCCAGACATAGAAGATGAGCAGCAGGTAGTGGCCATAGTTAAAGTAGCCGATACATTTTCCAGTGAACATACAGTGGTGGTCACGCTTCAGAATGCATTTATTGCATGTTCTGCAGTGGAATGCACGTGGGGGAGAATTGGCCTCACAAATTGTACAATAGTACCAACCTGTCAAAAACACAGAAATTAAACATCTTAAACATATTGGGGGGGGGGGTGGTCAACAATAAGACCTACATTAAGATATATTAGAAATATAAGTTTTTGAAAATTCAGAATAAAATATGAATACACTTTTTAAAATGACAACTTCAGGATAATTAACACCACAAACAAATGTTGGCTGTGGGTGTATGAGATAATGTGATAATCAATATGAATAATAATAGAAACATTTGTCCATACAAAATGAAGAGGAATTTAAAAAAAGTCCACCACTGTGCATCCTCGATACTCCAACGGTTACTATCATTGACATTATATTCACCCCTGGGTTATCTCATAGTAAATTGGAGACAACAGAAGACACAAGTATCTTGATCTTTTGATGCTTTGATGTAAATCAAAACAAGAGGCCCAGAGGGCCTGTATCGCTCACCTGGTTTTTTTTTGAGTAATTCTGTAATTTAGTAATAAGTGATTCAAAAATCACAAAGACAAATTGACCCCACAATTTGTGTAATTTTTAATCCCAACCATATAATGATGCTATAGATACTATACGAATATGCTATCCAATACATAGTTTCAGAGAGCAAGTAATTTATATGAAAATAGTAGCCTAATTAACATTTGTGGCCCTGCGCCTATGGCCCCAGGGGGTCAGCCATATCATTTTTACAATTTTGAATCCCACCCTATAAGGATGTTACTATTGCATTATGAGTGTTATCCCATGCTTAGTTGCAGAGAAGTTGTTAATATGGTAACTGCCAAATTGATGCCTTTTGACCCCATCCCTCTGCCCAACCCTATAAGGATGCTACCTTTGCATTATGGATGCTATCCGTGCTTAGACTCAGAGAAGTTATTTATATGGAAATAGCCAAATTGACTCCTTTTGGCCCCGCCCCTCAGGCCCCTGGGGAGTCAACCCCATCATTTGTACAATTTTCAGTTAGTAACCCATAAGGATGCTACCAGTCAAATTTTGTTGAATTCCGACCAGCAGACGACGGACGCCATGATATGCTCACCTTGGTCCTTCGGACTAGGTTGCTAAAAATGGTATAACAGTACTCTGTGGTTGACTGTGTTGCTTTGAAGTTGGACAATGCTCTCTCAGCTATCCTCAAAGGAGGTTTGTGTAGACCTGTGACTGGTCAGTTTTTTCCTCCTAAACTGTTACCAGTTTTACCATAAGATAGTCCAGGGGCTGA
>NW_027188208.1:0-33322 GCF_041381155.1 Argopecten irradians
AATCAGTTGATATCTTTTCCCAGTATTACTGATCATTATTGACATCTGATTGATTGATTGATTGATTGATTTTATTGTTTAATTGATTGAGGATGGTTTCCTAGAATCAATCAATTTATTTGATTGATGGCTTGCCATTATGGTCTATTGATGGACCGGCGGCCATGTTAATTGGTGGATAATTGTGGATCAATAATTTGTGGTTTTGCCAGCCATTAATCTATCAATATGTATTCATTAAAAGCTGTGACCATAAATCCAAAATTGAAATTCTTTGTTGTCTGTGCAATCTAATGTTGAATGTTTGATGGCTATCCATTCAATTTGGTCTATTGATAAGACTCTGTTTGCAATGGGTACATTTTGAAGCATTAAAAAGCTTTGGTGACAGTTATTGGTAATAATTCGGAATTAATTAACCTGTGAAGGCGAAATGTTACACTGTACATATTAAACAGGTCAAAGTTTACACTGTACATATTGCTACAGGTCAAATGTTACCCATGATTAAATATTGCACATGTGTAAATTTACACGTACATATTGCACAGTCGTTATGCTTTGGTGTACATATTGGTAAAGGACTACATGTAACATATTGCACAGGTCAAAGTTTACACTGTACATATTGCACAGGTCAAAGGTTACACTGTACATATTGCACAGGTAAAAGGTTACACTGTACATATTGCACAGGTCAAATGTTACACTGAACATTGCACAGGTCAAAGGTTACACTGTACATATTGCACAGGTCAAAGTTACACTGTACACATATTGCACAGGTCAAAGTTACACTTTACATATTGCATAGGTCAAAAAACGTTACACTGTACATATTGCACAGGTCAAAGGTTTACACTGTACATATTGCACAGGTCAAAGTTACACTGTACATATTGCACAGGTCAAAGTTACACTGTACATATTGCACAGGTCAAAAGTTACACTGTACATATTGCAATGGTCAAAGGTTACACTGTACATATAACACAAGTCAAAGGTTACACTGTACATATTGCACAGGTCAAAAGTTACACTGTACATATTACAGGTCAACTGTTGCACATTGCACAGGTCAAAGGTTACACTGTACATATGCACAGGTCAAAGGTTACACTGTACATATTGCACAGGTCAAAGGTTACACTGTACATATTGCACAGGTCAAATGGTTACACTGTACATATTGCACAGGTCAAAGGTTACACTGTACATATTGCACAGGTCAATGGCCAATTACACTGTACATATTGCACAGGTCAAAGGTTACACTGTACATATTGCACAGGTCAAAGTGTTACACTGTACATATTGCACAGGTCAAAGTTACACTGTACATATTGCACAGTAGTTACACTGTACATATTGCACAGGTCAAACATGTACATATTGCACAGGTCAAAGGTTACACTGTACATATTGCACATACTCTGTACATTCAAAGGTTACACTGTACATATATTGACACAGGTCAAAGTTTACACTGTACATATATTGCACAGGTCAAGGTTACACTGTACATATTGCACAGGTCAAAGGTTACACTGTACATAAAGCACAGGTCAAAGGTTACACTGTACGTATTTCACAGGTCAAAGGTTACACTATACATATTGCACAGCTTCAAAGTTTACACTGTACATATTGCACAGTTCAGTTCAAAGTTACACTGTACATATTGTACAGTGGTCAAATGCTACACTGTACATATTGCAAAGGTCAAAAAGTACACTGTACATATTGCACAGGTCAAAAAGTACACTGTTCATATTGCACAGGTCAAAGGTTATACTTTCCATATAGCACAGGTCAAAGGTTACACTGTACACATTGCACAGGTCAAAGGTTGCGCTTTACATATCGCATAGGTCAACGTTCACACTGTACATATTGCACAGGTCAAAGTTCACACTGTACATATTGCACAGGTCAAAGTTCATACTGTACATATTGCACAGTAGTCAAAGGCTACACTGTACATATTGCAAAGATTACACTGTACATATTGCACAGGTCAAAGTTTACACTGTACATATTGCACAGTGGTCAAAAGTTACACTGTGCACATTGCACAGGTCTAAGGTGTCACTGTACATATAGCACAGATTAAAGGTTACACTGCACATATTGCACAGGTCAAAAAGTACACTGTACTTATCTGCACAGATCAATATGTAAATGTTTTTCTCCACTGTACATATTGCACAGGTCAAAGGTTAATCTTTCCATATAGCAAAGGTCAAAGGTTACACTGTACATATTGCACAGTTTAAAGGTTACACTGTACATATTGCACAGGTCAAAGGTTACACTGTACATAAGCACAGGTCAAAGGTTACACTGTATGTATTTCGACAGGTAAAATGGCATACTGAATATATTGCACAGGAGGTCAAAGGTTACACTGTACATATTGCACATGTCAAAGTTAACACTGTACATATTGTACAGGTACAAAGGTTTACACTGTACATATTGGCACAGTAGTCAAAGGTTACATTACTTTGTACATATAGCAAAGGTTACACTATACATATTGCACAGGTCAAAGGTTTACACTTGTACATATTGCACAGGTCAAAGTCACACTGTGCACATTGCACAGGTCAAAGGTGGGCACTGTACATATAGCACAGATCAAAGGTTACACTGCACATATTGCACAGGTCAAAGTACACTGTACATATTGCACAGGTCAAAGGTTACACTGTACATATTGCACAGGTCAAAGGTTACACTGTACATATTGCACAGGTCAAAGGTTACACTGTACATATTGCACAGGTCAAAGGTTACACTGTACATATTGCACAGGTCAAAGGTTACACTGTACATATAATGCACAGGTCAAAGGTTACACTGTATGTATATTTCACAGGTAAAATGGCATACTGAAATATATTGCACAGAGGTCAAAGGTTACACTGTAACATATTGCACAGGTCAAAGTTAACACTGTACATATTGTACAGGTCAAAGTTCTACACTGTACATATTGCACAGTAGTCAAAGGCTACTTTTGTACATATTGTCAAAGGTTACACTATACATAATGCACAGGTCAAAGTTTTACACTGTACATATTGCACAGGTCAAAAGTCACACTGTGCACATTGCACTAGGTCAAAGTGGCGCTGTACATATAGCACAGTATCAAAGGTTACATTGCACATATTGCACAGGTCAAAGTTTACTCTGTACATATTGCAAATGAGTTAACGTTTACACTGTACATATTTGCAAAGGTCAAAGGTTACACTGTACATATAGCACAGGTCAAAAGGTTACAATGTACGTATTTCACAGGTCCCAATGTTATACTGAATATATTGCACAGAGGTCAAAGTTTACACTGTACATATTGCACAGGTCAAAGTTTACACTGTACATATTGCACAGGTCAAAGATTTACACTGTACATATTGCACTGGTCAAAGGTTTCATATTTCAAAGGTCATTAAATGCACATATATTAGCACAGAGGTAAAGGTTACACTGTACATATTCACAGGTCAAAGTTTACTTATTCTTGACATATGTCAAATTGCACATATACTATTATTTAAATGTTGTAAAGGTTAGCCAGATGTGAACATTTTTCACAAATTTCATGTCTTATTATTAAAAGATAAAATGTACACATTTCCATGTAAATGGTGTAAATTGAACTTGTATTCATGTTATTCTAGTGTTCCTGGGTCAAATGGTTCTTGTTATCGGCAAATATGTATTGTATATGCTTGCAAATGATGACTGCTTGCATTGTGCTATGTATTGTATGTCTATTATAACGTGTATTGGATGTGTATTATTACATAAGTTGTATCTCTATTATTAAATTATTGTATCATTTTATGTCTTTTATTGGATGTATTGTTTATCTGTTATTAAATGTATTGTATCATTTTTATGTCTTTTATTGGATGTATTGGATATCCATTAATAAATGTATTGTATCATTTGTTTGTCTTTTATTGGATGTATTGTATATCTATTAATAAATGTATTGTATCATTTGTTTGTCTTTTATTGTATGTATTGTATATCTATTAATAAATGTATTGTATCATTTGTTTGTCTTTTATTGGATGTATTGTATATCTATTAATAAATGTATTGTATCATTTGTTTGTCTTTTATTGGATGTATTGGATATCTATTATTAAATTATTGTATCATTTTTATGTCTTTTATTGGATGTATTGGATATCTATTATTAAATGTATTGTATCATTTTTATGTCTTTTATTGGATGTATTGGATATCTATTATTAAATGTACTGTATGTCTATTATTGCATGTGATATACGCATTAATACCTATTCTGCACTTCCAGCATTCTTTTGGCGTAGGCATATCCGAAGTTTGTATCATGCGGTGGTCCATTATGGATCTAAAAAAATAATGAATTAATAGTTAATTTATCAAACAAACATTGCTTAATTAATAGTGAAGTATGAGGATAGCAAAAACGTTTATGCCCTTTTTATAAGAGAATCCACGTTGGTTTGAATTGTATTTTATTTTTTACTGAGATTTTGTGTGTGTAGAAGAGAATATTACATTTTTGAACGGTATTTTGTTTTTTCGATTTTATTTAAAGTGATTTCACATTTTTTTAATTGATTTTATTCTTATTACATTGATACTGTATGATGTAGGGTTTATATTGAATATATTGACTTACCATTGTTTCGTCAATGGGGTAATCAGTTTTGTCGGGAAAAACACATGTAGAGGAACAAGATACCAGCTTCTTGACACGAAACTCTTTACAGTTGTGTTACACATTATCATTTATAAGAGTGTTTTGTCTCTGAAAAGTAAGTGTTAGGAATTAAAACCAAACTTCGTTCCATGCAGCAATAGAATGAAATAATGAGGTCATACAGTAATCTACCCTTAGATAGAACTGAAAAATGACATCGTGCGTCAGAAGAGAAAGCGTCTTTGGTCCATCAATGACGTAACTATTATAAACCATCATATTTCCATGTTCGAATACATTTCACATTCTCTAAGAAGATTTTTTTTAAATTAGTAATCTACTACTCCTAAGGATCAAAATATCAATAACTTATATTTCCATTCGTTTTAAGAAATTACCAATTTGGCGGCCATTTTGAAAAGGTGCATTTTTACACTTTGTATAGAGGTGACATTTCATCTATTTTTACTTCAATATTTTTGTCGTGCAGAACAACAACGGTTTTAACTATATGAAGTTAATTTTTTGCTGTTAATCCGTTAATGTTTCATTGAGATGATATTGATAAGCATTCCAGTGTGGAGTTTTTAATTTTTTACATTTCATTCAAGATTAAGTGGTTGGTTTTTGTTTTTTTTGAAGAAATGCTTATAACCAATTTTGTAGTTGGACAAAAATCAAGCACACTGAATCTCCATTTTTTTGATAGTTTTAGAAACAGCAATTTATTTATGTTAGTCATCAGCACTTTTTTCTGTGAAGTGTTTAAATCTGTCAATAATTGAAAAAAAAAAAAAATTTTATATTCAAAATTAAGTCACAAGTGCAGATCCTTGAAACAAAAAACAAATATACTACACGAATATACAAGCGAATTCGAGATTTCTTATATACCCAAATTAAACTTCTTACCCTTAAAAAATCAACAAATAGCCTATAGCCGGTTATGTTCGCAGACAAAAATGTTCCGCGACTTTAGACCCAAAAAAAACGAGAATTGCGAGAAAAGGAGAAAAGAGAAAAAGCGACTTTAGAATTTCGCGGACATGGATTAAGGGGGAAGAAATCATTCAACCATTTTACAATATTTCGCGGATTCAAATTTTCGTGATTATAGGCTATGTCCACGAAATCTCGAAAAATATCGTATCTGCTCGAATTAAAATGCTTACATAGAATTCGAGATCTGTTATTCTCGTGGTCAATTAATCCTCCTACCGTGCAGCATAGATGGATATAACGTGTGTCGGGCTGTATTTCTCAAATCAACGCTTAGTTTCGGCCGGACGGATTTCTGAAAAATACTAAAAGTGGAAAACATGTTGTACACCATCGAAGGTCGTTTGTGTTTTCTTCAACATCTTCATGACACTTCCAATCGCGATTAGGAAATAGTTCGTGTCATATTATGGAAAGCGTTTTATCCCGTAACTTCACAGTGGTAAAAGTCATATAATAATTCTCGGGAATTACTTGATAATCACTGATGTTTTACACAATCAGTTTGCGAACTCCGTAAAACATTAAGTGATTCCTATCACATTTTCCTATATCTGTCCTCATGCAGATATTTTGAATTGCCATAGAGATCAACATCCTTATAATGTAAACAGAATAATTCACTCTTGAGTGATTCATTGAATTATTCATTCATTCATTCATTGAATTAATGTCACCAGGGACAACAACTTACTTTAAGTAATAACTTGGTAAAACATGAAAGGAAATTCTTAGGTGTACTGTGAACATAAACTTAGTTACTAAAAAAAGTATTTATGCATCCTTCATAACCTTAGTTATTACTTTTTTAATGTTGACTCAGTAGATTTGTTGGTGATTGTTGTAAATTTTGGCAGAAATTTCAGTACACAATTATGTCGCCAAATAAGCATGCCTTAAATGTTCGATTATAGAGAGATAGAGAAAATGGTGTCGATTTTTTCGATTCATAGGCTCGTTCTATTGAAAGTAAAAATCTTTCCACGGATCAACAAATATAATATCTTACTCTTGAGTCAAAGATAAAGAATTAATAAAAGTGAAAGTCCATAGCAATGCTCGTCGAAAATTGCAACCTCAGTAGATATTTGCTATGTGTTGTGAATGTGTCACTAAAATAAGAAGAGGAGTCTGGTTCGAAAATCCAGATCAATTGTTTTCTATGCAGTTTCAGAAACAATACGACAATCAGTTTTGAGAAATAGGGAGAAAACCAAAAAAAAGTGGGGGAGAGAGCGGGTTTGTCAAGATGTCAAATCTCTTTTTCAAGAAAACCGTTCAAACCAACATGAAATGTCAAAGTCCGTAGGTAGCAAGCAATATACATGTAATAGCGAAACCACATCATAAATTTAATATATCTATTTCATGTTACTTTGTCTCTGTTACCTAAACTTTTCCATGCGTTACCCTTAGATCAGCGTCTTTTAGAGCTAGGAAAATCCAGTCTTGCATCTTTGTCTTTTAGACTAGGCTTACTTTTTCCATTGCTAAACCTTAAACCATGTCCTACTAAACCACTTCCTTCCGGTGACAAAGTATGGTCTTCTTTTCCGCCATCTTTGAATTTGTTTTCTTTATCTGAAATGTTTATATATGAAATAAATGTTAATAATAAGAAATTTATAGCGAAATTGACACACTACCGAAACTAATTTCAACCCCCGCCCCTAAAATTCAAGGATCCGCAAAGCTTGGCATTTATCCCCCGCGCCAGCAGATGGTATGAAAACCCAATACATGTAATATATTAAGCTCAAAGTAAGAGTTACTAAAGTATAAATTTAGATGTGAGTATTGAAAAACTGAAAAAAATAACGACAGGTGACAAAAAGAAACTGTAATTTAGTTTGCATGGTAACAGAAAAAAATACTGAACACGAAAGGTCTACAATAGCAAAAGGCACAACTATTACACTTGTCTGATGTACACAGACAGAATCTCGGTTGGACGCACGGGCGGACGGAGCCAACATTAATATCCTCGCAAACGCGTCTCGCGGGATAAAAAAACAAATCATGAAAAAATCGAAGAATACACTGGTCCTACACAATAAGAATCCAATACTGTAAAAGTTGTTCTAAAAATATGATGAACATTCATGTGTTTTCAAAGAGTTCTGACCTGAAACTATCAAAAGCTTCGTAGTTGTCTCGTACCTCTCCCAGATGGATCCACACGATTCAATCATATGTTCCCAGTACACAAATTTTAAAACGCCTACGTGTCTCGTGATATGACACGCGTGAATGCATTAAGGATCCTGGCGGCCCAGCATGAGCTTGACCTTCGATTTCGATAGCCAATGGAACATTTACCTGTCGTGTTTCTCATTGAGTGATATAGTCACCCAGAAAAGTTAAGCATGAGGATGGAATAATAGTAAAATTTGTCCATCTTCGCTGTGTTAATGTGTTAATTTAAAGATGTTCCACCGCCGACAGAGCATAAACGATACTCATCATTTGAACAATAATTGGTGTTTTTAAGTGTGTATATAGATCTATGTCTAATTAACACAAAAATAAAACAAGATAATTTAATTTGATTTTGTTGAATGCGTAATCGGTAAATCATTCCATATAGGATATAGAGGCACGAACATATCTTTATTTTTTAATATATTTATCTGAAATTAAAATAAGAAGCTAAAAGTTTTCAATGGTGGTAATGCTGTAAAGTAAGCACCTTTTGAAACAGGAGGAAAAAACTAAATCGCCTGCTCTTGTTTTTGATACAGAAAAATACCATTTATCAGCGGTGGAGAATTGTGCATCTAATGCTTATATTCACATTTCTAAAAATAACTTTTTGAAAGCGAGGCTGTGTGGACATAGCCAGCAGGTACATGTTAAAGTTGTATGGTCTATAACTTTCGCTCTTTTTGTCATTGAAAACTGGTTTAAGTGTTATACATATTTTTCTCCGTCTGTCTGAGGTTTCAACTTTCTAATTTTTTACCACTTTATAAAAAGTTGCAGCACTGGAAGTATCTTTTAATTATAAAAGTAAAAAATCTTTTTTACGTGTACACGTGAAAGAAAGGCTCGAAAGATGCCGAATCATTCCGAACTTTTCCGAACATCGTTGCGACAATCTCGAAGTAAACGAGAGTTGTGAAACCAAGAGAAAATATCATACTATTTTTCATAAAACAAAATATGTGGTCGACCTCATCAGACTCTATCTACAAAGAAAATAATGCTTGCACATTACAATATTTGATACACACAAACATTTTACGGTCAAATAGTCAATCTGTAAATTGGATGTTTCAAATATTCAATCTGTCGGACATATACTTAGACACGATATAGGCCAGAAGGAAAACGTAAACAAGCGACACATGTGTGCTTACGCTATATATAGTTACCTGGCTAAAACACCACGTGCAGGTGACAGGAGTTTTTATTGTTCGAACGTCAGTCACGACAATTGATACGTATTAGGAATCCGACAAAACCCGAAGTCACTGACATGGCGGTGATAAAAGTGATTGAAGGCGCTATTTTTGTTTAATATTTATAATTTTATATCTTTATAAGTGGAATTGCAATATCCGCCTAGCTCCGATTTCTTTCACATTTTCCAGTGTAAAAGATCCAGATGCGTTACTGCTTGATGTGTAAATTTGAAAAAAAAAAAAACCATAAAATGCTCTGAAATGACGTTTTCTAACAATATTCTGGGTATATGGAATTGGGGACCCCGTTGGGTCCATCTTTTGAACATAATTTTTATTAATGCTAATGGTGACTTCATTTGTTATTTTATACCATTCATAATTGTATATTCTAATTAGTTTGACTACAAATTGATTTTTTAAAGCAAAAAAAAAAAAATGATAATAATAAAATCTTTGACAGGATAAAATATTATAATAACTTAATTATTATAAATTATAACTTCCGATCACTTACGATCTCTACACCCCTGGACTATCTCACAGTGAAATTGAAGGCAGCTCAGCGGAAAACATTTGACCTAATCACTTTTACCGGAGGTTAAATTTACAATGGGGGGTAAAAACTAAATTTACACTGCTTGGTATTGAATTTAGTGTGAACATGCATGAGATTCCAAAATTAAATTTCGATAAGAAGTTAATTAAACTTAAAGCACTAATATAGACATGGAGCAAAAGAATTCTCACACCCATTGGCAGAATAGCCCTAATTAAGTCTCTTTTTTCTGTCTCATTTTATTCACCTATTTATTTCATAACCAAATCCTAATGAAAAATTTCTTCAAGAACTTAACACTATCCTGTTTAACTTTCTATGGAACAGTAAGATAGATAAAATAAGAGGGATGACTTGGGTGCAAAATTTTAATGAAGGCGGTCTAAGAATGGTAAATGTAAAACTATTTATTGATTCCTTGAAACTTACTTGGGTAGGCTGGCTTTTAAAAAAGTCATGCAAGTGGCAAATTATTTTTAAATCACATACTGATTTGCAAAAAGTTATCAATATGCGGGTAGTGAGTATATTGAGGGAATGTAGGTCATATTGCAGGAATAATTTCTGTAAAGATGTCGACGTAGATTGGGGGTGAGAGAAAAAAATAGATATATTATCATGTACACAGACAAAGCCATTATGGTATAATAAAGATAATAACTATTGGAGGAAGGTAGTTTTTTTATAAGTCCTGGTATGATAGAGGTGTAACAATAATTAATGATTTAGTAAAGATCCCACTACATGTTCTTGCGTATAATATCAATATAAATTCCTTCAATTTCAGGGTATAATCTCATCTATCAAAAGACTTTTAACGAGACTTAATGTTGTAAATATGAACCATGATAATATCTTACTTTTTATGAAAAATTTAAATGGGACAAAAGATTTTAATAATATTATGGTTAAAAATAATCATCTCATTTCAACTGGTAGAGAGAAAATGGGATGATCTATTTGAAGATATTGAACTAAATTGGGTCAACATATATAATAATCCTTTTCAAGGTTACAAAAAACACAAAACTTACAATGGTTTCAGTATAGGATAGTACAAAAATATTTTAACAACAAACACGTTTTTATGTAGGATATGTAGCCAATAATCCAATATGTCAAATTGTGCAATCTTGAAAGAGAAACCATTGTCCATATTCTTTGGGAATGCAGAGAAACTCAGAGATTTTTGCAAAGCGTAGAGACATTCCTGGATGCACTCTATATCCCGTTTCAATACAGTAAACAAAGCTTTCTTTTTGGTGTTATTTTTACAAAATAGATATCATACTATAAATAGAGTAGACAATAAAATTTTTGATTAATTATTAAGTATTACATATACAAAACCAGATGTTTGCTAATAAAATTTTAAGTCCACATGCTCTACTCAACTTAATTAAAGAACATTACATTTCTCAAAAACATATTGCCAATAGTAAAGGTGGAGGTGCTCAGCGGAAATGTGAAAAATGAATGGAGAAAATTGGGAAAAACTTATTGATTTACGCTGACTAGTTAACTATTTGTATGTTTCTTTAGTTAATGCGACAATCTATGATAATCTTATCATGGCAATATATACATGTAACTATGTATCATGTACTATAACGTTTTTACCATGTACATAAATTAGTTATCCTTCATTGAGCTCCTGGAGTTTATAACACCACATAAATCTTGTTTCGATCTCTAGTCCTCTCTCTCTCTCTATCTCTCTCTCTCTCTCTCTCGATCTCCCTCCCTCTTTCTCTCCTTCTCTAATATGTATCATACCCTTCTCCTTAGAGTGCTTGTGTAAAGAACTTGCGTGCGAGGGTGTGTATGTAGGCGTGTGTGGCGTATGTGTGTCTGTGTGGATGTGGGAGTGAGGACCATGTTCGTAAATAGAAGCTGCTACTGCAGATGATGATGATGCTGATGAATGATAGCTGAACAATAATGATGTAGATGAATGAAGCTGATGCATCAGACAATGATGATGGTGTATGAAACTGTGATTGTAAATGATGATGATGGTGATGATGATTATGATGAAGAATAGTAATGACGATGACTATTATGAATGTTACTGCTGAAGATGATGATGATGATGAATGGTGATGTTGATGATGATGATGGTGATGATGATGATGATGATGGTGATGATGATGATGATGGTGATGAATGGTGATGTTGATGATGATGATGATGGTGATGAATGGTGATGAGAATGATGATGATGATAATGATGATGATGGAATGGTGATGATGATGATGATGATGGTGATGAATGGTGATGTGATGATGATGTTGATGATGATGATGATGATGATGATGATGATGATGAATGGTGATGATGATGATAAATAGTGATGGTGATGATGATGATGATGATGATGATGATGATGGTGGTGATGAATGGTGATGTTGATGATGATGATGATGATGATGATGATGATGATAAATGGTGATGATGATGATAAATAGTGATGGTGATGATGATGATGATGATGATGATGATGACGATGAATGGTGATGTGATGATGATGATGATGATGATGATGATGAATGGTGATGGTGATGATGATGAATGGTGATGATGATAAATGGGGATGATGATGATGATGATGATGATGATGATGTGATGATGATGATGATGATGATGATGATGATGGATGATGTTGATGAATGGTGATGATGATGATGATGATGATGATGATGATGAATGGTGATGGTGATGATGATGATGATTGAATGTGATGTTGATGATGATGATGATGATTGATGGTGATGATGATGATGATGATGATGGATGAATGGTGATGGTGATGAGATGATGATGATGAATGCGTGATGGTGGATGATGAATGATGAATGATGGATGATGATGATGATGTGATGATGAATGGTGATGATGATGATGGTGATGATGTTGATGATGGTGATGATGGTGATGATGATGATGATGATGGATGATGATGATGATGATGATGATGATGATTGATGACGATGATGATGATGGTGATGATGATGAACATAGTGATGTGACTGATGATGATGTTGATGATGATGATATGAGTGATGATGATAAATGTGATGTTTGATGATGATGATGATGATGAATGATGATGGTAATGATGATGATGGTGATGAAGATGTTGATGATGATGATGATTGATGATGATGTTGATGATGATGATGATGATGAAAATGGTGATTATGACGAATGATGATGATGATGATGATGATGATAAATAGTGATGATGATGATGATGATGATGATTGATGACGATGAGATGTTGATGGTGATGATGATGAATGGTGATGATGATGATGAATGGTGATGATATAATGGTGAAGGTGATGATGATGATGATGATGCATGGAGATGATATGATGATGTTGATGATGATGATAGATGAATGGTGAAGAATGGCAATGAATGGTATGATGATAGCTGGTGATAGATGGATGCATGATGATGATGATGGTGACTGGTAATGATGATGAATGACTGAAGACAGATGATTGATGAATGTTGCACTTGTAGCATGAAAATGATGTATGATGATGATGATGATGATTGAATGAAAAGCTGTTTATGGACGTTGTTGATGATGATGATGATGATGATAAAGCTTAGACCGATGAAAAAGGATGATGATGATGATGATATGATGTTGATATGATGATAGTGATGGTGATGATCGATGATGATGATGATGATGATGATGATCCAATAGATGAATGTGATGATGATGATGATGATGATGATGATAAATGAATGATGGTGATGATGATGATGATGGATGAATGGTGATGATGATGATGAACTGGTAGATTAGGTACATGAATCTTTGACATGGTAGAATGAAGGACCAGATGTGATTGAATGCATGATGATAGATGAATGGAGCTGATCAATGGATGATGGTATGGTGAATAAAATCTGCTGTGGTCCGATGATGAGTAGATGATAATCTTTTGTATTGTACTTTGTAAAATTGCATATAGGAAAACATAACAATAATTATAAAAAAAAATTTGAACCTATCACAGGCTAGCAAAGATTTCCTTTCGAAGGCACTACAAGACGAGAAGCGAACGCCTAACTTCACAAAACTTCATTAGTCAATCAACAGTGTACCGTTATACGGCTCGTTATTGCATGTAACATCAAATGAGACTTAAATTAACCTTGTTCTGTATATCTGTCTGCCGCCTCCAGTTTTACTATGAGATAGGTCCAGGGGTGTAGTGATCGAGTAAAGTGGATCGGAAGACATGTGAGTATCCAGGATGATTGGCGAACCTGATAAAGCTGTCTGTTATACGATGTATCCTGAGATTAAGGTATAAATAAACCAGTATGCAAGATTTTTCAAGTCAGTGTTATACAGGCTAAAGTGTAACAGCCATACCAAACACTGCGAGTCACAATCTTCCACGTGCACCTCCAAAGGTGTATGTTACGCGTTTAGTATTTACAATATATACATTACTTATAGAAATTTGTCAAAACCTTGTGTTAATACAGACATTAGTGTTATATAATTCATCAGCATATTGATCTTTCTGTTACGATAATTTCGAGTTTTTCAAATATTTTTCTCAGAGATAAATTAGGCCTAAACAGCACACTTAACCGATATATAACCAGAACTTTATGGAGGCCAGTTCAATAAGGATAAACTAACAAATTTGTGCTGCGACTTTTCTACCCTAAAATGAATACAAAAATAATAATTACAATGATGAATAACATTTAAGAGCTTTTTACTTACCAGAAACGTATGCCCCGCCTCTCAACCGAAGATGTAACCCGTGTGGACTAAGGTTTACATAGATATGCCCAAATGTGGTATAGTCCGCTAAACCTGCCTATATTATTAGGCTTTTTTAACCTGTTTTTTTTTTTTGCCTAATATATAGTCTGCTCGCGGTACTCAATTAAAAAATGTGAAATCGTAGGCCAGATGTTTTTGGCCTACTTTCTAGACGTCAGCTTGTATATTTCTAATGAATATCGTCCATGCATATGCTTCGGGAAAACATACATGCATACCTATATTCAAGTATTGGGATCTTAGGTGTGAAACTCCATGCCCCCATATATCCGCCATTTTTACACCTTCCCATTTTGAATGTTAAACAACTTTGCACAATGCACTCTTCAAAACTTCCGAGACCCTTCTACCTTTCGCACATTTGTAATGGCCGCCGTATACTGAAATAACATTTAGTAGAGCAAAACGGCACCAATCGAAACTTCGCTTGAACCGGATTATTGAATTTAAAAAACCACGTGTAGTTGAAAAAAAAGTAGTTTTTTTTTAATGTAAACAAAATTTAGCCAGTTAGTTCTCAAGTTTTTGTACCGGGTTTATTTGAGAGAATACTAACTGAAATTACCCGTTCGTTTGATATTATGCTTACAAGATTTGCGAAATAAGAAAAAAAAAACTACACACATTTGATCGCAAATATCACAAATTGATAACACGACTATTCATGGATGGAGAGTCAGACACTTTCACGATATGATTCACAATTTGCATATACATGACGTAAAAACAGCGCTGACAAAAGTTGAAGTTTTGTTTATCTTGATAACAAACAAATGGTAAGTTTAATAAATAAAACAATAAAAAAATGGCGAAGTTGATTCATTTTGCCGCAGTTTGGAGGGCTTTCTTCTAAATGTGTACGCATACGGCCCATTACGTTTTAATTGTATGTGTTTTAGAAGGGTCTGTTCAAATTACAGTTTTTCATTGTGCAATAATGTTATCAACTGAATGGATCATTTTCATACGGCCTTGGATGTAAAATGGGGCATTAAGTTAGTCTCTTTATAAAAAACACTATATAAAATTAAATTCACAACATTCAACAATGATGGAGGACAAATTATATGTTTTTCCCGGCATTGCATGGACGATATATTAGAAATATGGCATTTATTATACCGCTGACTATATCCTGGTATGATGCCATGCGTAGGCCAAATCTGGCCTAAATTTCCACAATTTTTTATAAATTTAGCTACCGCGAGCATGTTTGTTATACACGTAAAAAAAAAAAAAAAAAAAAAAAAAAGCCTAATCGAATAACGATGTATTTGTTAATACTATTGAACTATGGTGGGAGACAGCGATCTTTAACCAATCATTAAAACTGTAAAATGCATTCCCTCTTGGTTTTACAGTTAGTTAATTACTGATTGGTCAAAAAGTTACATAAACGAGACTTTCTTTCCTCGCGATCATTAAATTTATCAAATTATCAATTTCATGAGCCAATATCTATGGAGTATGACCATTATGTCAAAAAATGATTTCATAACACCAAATTGTAAATGCGCTGAGATCCATGTGATCATCAACGGCACGGACAAACAGCTTTAAGGCATTCGTTACAACACAGCATTTATTCACCCATATTAGTTTCTTGTCATTATTCTTTATGTATGTTTAGATGAGAGCATATGTGAAAAGGTCACTTTATAATAACTGATACTGCTGTAAAAATGTATCAAATGAAATACCAGACCACAATTTACCTTAAATATTACCGTGTGTATTTGTACTGCACTGAAGACTCCGTAAAGATCATGATTTTTTGACAGTTGGCTGTTACCCTGCTATTAAAATTTAATTTTGACACTTCTTAATTGACTCTAACCGTAAAATTAAGGTGCATGTTAATATGAATTCTCAAACTTTTGGTAACTTTCTGGTGAATAACGTATTAATAGCCTTCCTTGTTCCTGAGTATGAAAATTCAAGCATAAATAGAACTATGTTGTTATTGCATAAGGAAGGCGATTGATTAGACCATAGTTCCCTTGAATCATGCCAATATCATTCGATTGTAATGCGTATTATTGAAACCATACATGATAAAGTACCTCAGCTGATGTTTTCAATGAATTGTTTTAATGTAAAATGATATTTAAGCATATGAATTATTTTACGTTAAAAGATTGGCAACAAACTTAGTGACTAACTTCAAGACTTGTGTGATAGGTCACAATTGAAATGGAAAAATTGTTGTTATTTGTTTATATAATTGTGATCAAATGCTTTTAGGTGTTGGTTTATATGCATAACTTAGTATATTGATATACCAAGGACGTATCTCCCTATACATTTTGACGTTTTACAAAAATATCTGCACAGTCTACTCAATACAAGTTCATAAAATTATTTCAATGCTGATGTTTGAGAATTGTCCTACAGACAACTGTGGATTGTTTCACTGTTGTGTTTGTAGTGTCTGTAGACATTGTCCTCTGGCAGTGTGTCAACATTGGTGTTTATGTGTCTTAGTGTTTGTGATGTCTGTAATTTTCCCGTTAGTCTTTTGGATTGTGTGTTGTTACAAAAATACATGATCTTTGTAGAGTGTTTGTAGTGTGTCTGTAGAGTTGTCCCATTTGGCTGTGTGTATTGTGTCAGGTATGACATGACTGAGTGTTTTAGGATGTCTGTACTGAAACACTTTGTGTGCTGAACAGTTCTCCGTCCCATGTGTGTGGATTGTGTCAATCGTGTCTGTAGTGTTTGTGTGTCTGTAGAGTTGTCCCGTGGAGTGTGTGGATTGTGTCGTGTGTTGAACTGTAGTGTTTGTAGTGTGTGATGTTGAAACCTGTGAGATGTCCCGTGGAGTTGTGGATTTGTCGTGTGCCGTGTTTGTAGTGTTTGTATGTCTGTAGAGATGTCCCGTGGAGTTGTGAAATTGTGTCTGTGTTGCAGTGTCTGTAGTGAATTGTGATGTCTGTAGAGTTGCCCCGTGGAGTTGTGGATTGTGTCGTGTGTCGTGTCTGTAGTGTTTGTGATGTCTGTAGAGTTGTCCCGTGGAGTGTGTGGATTGTGTCGTGTGCCGTGTTTGTAGTGTTTGTAGTGTCTGTATATAGATGTCCCGTGGAGTGTGTGGATTGTGTCGTGTGTCGTGTTTGTAGTGTTTGTAGTGTCTGTAGAGATACCTCCCGTATAGTGTGTGGACTGTGTCGTTGTGGTGTCTGTAGTGTTTACTACTGTTGATAATAGTGTCTGTAGAGATGTCCCGTGAGAGTGTGTGGATTGTGTCGTGTGTCGTGTCTGTAGTGTTTGTGATGTCTGTAGAGTTGTCCCGTGGAGTCTGTGGATTGTGTCGTGTGTCGTGTCTGTAGTGTTTTGTAGTGTCTGTAGAGTTGTCCCGTGGAGTGTGTTATTGTGTAGTATACCTACGTGTCTGTAGTGTTTGTAGTGTCTGTATTTGTCCCGTAGAGTTGTGCATTTATTGTGTCGTGTCTGTAGTGTTCTGTTACTACATGTGTACTGTAGACTTCCCTGTGGAGTGTGTATTGTGTCTGTGTGTCTGACTACAGTGTCTGTAGATACCTACATTCCTATGTAGTGTCTGTGTGTCTGTGTGTTGTTTACTACATGTAGAGATACCCCGTGGATATGTGATGTGTGTTTGTCTGTAGTGTTACATGTAGATACCTGATAGTGTCTGTGTCTGTGTGTTCGTTACTAGTGTGTGTGTCTTATGGTAGTACCTACATTGTTCTGTATGTGGATTGTGTCTGTGTGTGTGTCTGTGTGTCTTACTACATGTGATACCCATTCCTATTAGTGTGTGTCTGTGTGTGTGTCGTGTACATGTAGATACCTACATTCTATGATTTGTAGTGTCTGTGTGTCGTTACTACATGTGTACCTACATTCCTATGTAGTGTCTGTGTGTCGTTACTACATGTAGATTACCTACATTGTCTATGGATAGTGTCTGTGTGTTCGTTACTACATGTAGGATTGTACATTCCGTGTAGTGTTCTGTGTGTTCGTTACTACATGTAGATCCTATTGTTCAGTGTTAACTATGGTAGTGTCTGTGTGTCGTTACGTTACATGTGTGATACCTACATTCTGTAGTATGTAGTGTTGTGTGTTCGTTACTACATGTAGATACCTACATTCCTATGATAGTGTCTGTGTGTTCGTTACTACATGTAGATACCTACATTCCTATGATAGTGTCTGTGTGTTCGTTACTACATGTAGATACCTACTGGTTCTAGTGTTGAGTGTCTGTAGAGATGCCTGTGTGGAGTCTACATTCCTATGTGTGTCTGTGTGTCGTTCTGTAGATTGTACATTCCTATGTAGAGTCTTGTGTGTTCGTTACTACATTGTGGTAGATACCTACATGTCCTATGTTGTGTGTGTGTTCTGTACATGTAGATACCTACATTCCTTGATAGTGTCTGTGGTGTTCGGACTGTGTCCTACATTCCTATGATAGTGTCTGTGTGTTTGTGTGTCTACATGTAGAGTACCTACATTCCTATGGAGTGTCTGTGTGTTCGTTACTACATGTAGATACCTACATTCCTATGTAGTGTTTGTAGTGTCTGTATGTGATAATGTTCTGTGGAGTGTGTGGATTGTGTTATGTAGTGTCTACATTTATGTAGTGTCTGTAGTGTTGTTGTACCCATGTTAGATGTGTGTACAATGTCTATGTAGTGTCTGTAGTGTTGTAGTTCTGTAGACATGTAGATACCTACATTCCTGTGATAGTGTCTGTGTGTTCGTGTGTACATGTAGATACCTACATTCCTATGATAGTGTCTGTGTGTTCGTTACTACATGTAGAGATACCTCCCGTGGAGTGTGTTACTGTGATCTACATTCCTGTGATAGTGTCTGTGTGTTGTTACTACATGTGTAGAGTTGTGTGGAGTGTCTGTGTGTTCGTGTACTACATGTAGATACCGTGTACATTCCTTGTAGTGTCTGTAGTTGTTACTACATGTGACTCCCCTACATTCCTATGGAGTGTGTGGATTGTACATGTAGTGTACCTACATTCTCTGAGTGTCCTGTGTGTGTGTTGTACTACATGTAGATGTACCTACATTCCTATGACAGTGTTGTGTGTGTTCGTTACTACATGTGTACCTACATTGTGACTGTGTCTGTGTGTTCGTTAGTGTCATGTAGATACCTACATTCCTATGGAGTGTGTGTGTGTTCGTTACTACATGTGATGTCTGTACATTCTATGTAGTGTCTGTGTGTTCGTTACTACATGTGATACCTACATTCCTATGAGTAGTGTGTCTGTGTGTTCGTTCGTGTCTGTAGTGTACATTTGTGTCTGTGTCTGTAGATACCTACATTCCTATGTCCCGTGTGTGTGATTGTGTGTTAGTTGTGTGTGTGTGTCGTTACTACATGTAGATACCTACATTCCTATGTGTTTCTGTGTGTTCGTACTACATGTAGATACCTACATTCCTATGTAGTGTGTCTGTGTGTGTTACTACATGTAGATACCTGTTCCTATGATGAGTGTCTGTGTGTTCGTTACTACATGATAGTCATGATTCCTATGTAGTGTCTGTGTGTTCGTTACTACATGTAGATACCTACATGTCCCGTGGAGTAGTGTCTGTGTGTCGTGTGTCGTGTAGTAGTGTTTGTAGTGTCTGTAGTTAGATGTCCTGTGTTCGTTACTACATGTATACCGTGTACATGTCTAATGTGTGTGTTGTGTGTTCGTAGTGTCTACATGTAGATACCTAGATGTCCTATGGATAGTGTCGTGTGTTCGTTACTGTAGATACCTACATTTGTAGTGTCTGTAGTAGTGTCTGTCCCTGGTGTCGTACATGGATTGTGTAGATACCTACATTCCTATGAGTGTGTGTCTGTGTGTTTTACTAGTGTTCTGTACCTACATTCCTAGTATGTAGTGTCTGTGTGTGTTCGATACTACCCGTGGAGTGTGTCCTATGATGTCTGTGTGTTCGTGTCTACATTTGTATAGTGTCTGTGTGTGTTGTACTACATGACCTCCCAGTGTCTGTGTTCGTTAGAGTTGTCCCGTATTCCTAGTGTGTGGATGTGTGTGTCGTGTACTACATGTAGATACCTACATTCCTATGATAGTGTCTGTGTGTTCGTTACTACATGTAGATACCTACATTCCTATGATAGTGTCTGTGTGTTCGTCTGTAGATACCTACATTCCTATGTAGTGTGTCTGTGTGTACTGTAGATAGATGTACGTGTAGTGTGTGGACCATACATGTTACCTAATTGTGTGTGTGTCTGTGTGTTTGTCGTGTACTGTATGTAGATACCTACATTCCTATGTAGTGTTGTGTGTGTGTCGTTACTACATGTAGATACCTACATTCTATTTGTAGTGTCTGTGTGTTCGTTACTACATGTAGATGTACCTACATTCCTATGTAGTGGATTGTGTGTGTTGTGTGTACATGTAGATTGTAGTTCTCCTATGAGATGTCTGTGTGTGTGTGTGGGATGTACATGTAGATACCTACATTCCTATGATAGTGTCTGTGTGTTCGTTACTACATGTAGATACCTACATTCCTATGATAGTGTCTGTGTGTTCGTTACTACATGTAGATACCTACATTCCTATGATAGTGTCTGTGTGTTCGTTACTACATGTAGATACCTACATTCCTATGATAGTGTCTGTGTGTTCGTTACTACATGTAGATACCTACATTCCTATGATAGTGTCTGTGTGTTCGTTACTACATGTAGATACCTACATTCCTATGATGGATGTGTCTGTGTGTGTCGTTGTCTAGTATGTGTAGATACCTACATTCCTATGTAGAGTGTCTGTGTGAGTGTTCGTTTACTACATGTGTACCTACATTCCTATGATAGTGTCTGTGTGTGTTGTGTTACTGTATGTAGATACCTACATTCCTATGTAGTGTCTGTGTGTTCGTGTACATGTAGTACCTACATTCTATGTAGAGTCTGTGTGTGTCGTTACTACATGTAGATACCTACATTTCCTGTGTAGTGTCTGTGTGTTCGTTACTACATGTAGATTTGTATTCCTATGTAGTGTCTGTGTGTTCGTTTCCTGATACCTGAGTAGTGTGACTGTGATGTGTGTGTGTGTCGTTGTCTGTAGTGATACCATGTCCTATGTAGAGTGTCTGTGTGTTCGTTATACATGTAGATACCTACATTCCCCTAGTCTGTGTGTGGATGTGTGTGTGTGTCGTGTACTACATGTGTCTACATTAGTAGTGTTCTGTGTGTTGTTACTACATGTAGATACCTGTTCCTATGAGTGTGTGTCTGTGTGTGTTACTACATGTAGATAGTCCTACATTTGTGTGAGTGTGATACCCCTGTGTGTTGTTACATGTAGTACATTCCTATGTAGTGTCTGTGTGTTCGTTACTACATGTGATACCTACATTCCTATGATTGTGTCTGTGTGTCGTGTACATGTAGATGTTTGTGTGTCTATGTAGTGTTGTGTGTTCCGTGTACTACATGTAGATGGACCTTGTGTAGTGTCTGTGTGTTGTTACTACATGTAGATACCTACATTCCTGTAGTGTGTGTGTGTCTGTGTGTTCGTTACTACATGTAGATACCTGTACATTCCTATGAGTGTGTGTGTGTGTGTCGTTACTGTACATGTAGATACCTACTACATTCCTATGTAGTGTCTGTGTTTCGTTACTGTGTGTAGTGTCTGTGTTCCTATGTAGTGTCTGTGTGTTCGTCTGTACATGTAGATATCCTACATTCCTATGGAGTTGTGTGTCGTTCTACATGTAGATACCTACATTCCTATGATAGTGTCTGTCTGTGTTGTTCGTTACTACATGTAGATACCTACATTCCTATGATTAGTGTCTGTGTCGTTCGTGTTAGTGTCTGTAGTGTTGTGTACATGTCTGTAGATACCCGTGAGTGTCTGTGTGTTCGTTACTACATGTAGTGTCCTCTGTTCCTTGTAGTGTGTGTGTGTTGTCGTTACTACATGTAGATACCTACATTCCTATGGTGTGTCTGTGTTCGTACACATGTAGATCTGTACACATTCCTATGTAGTGTGTGTGTGTTCGTGTAGTACATGTAGATACCTAACATTCCTATGAGTGTCCCTGTGTGTGTGTATTGTGTTCATGTTCTACATGTAGATACCTACAGTTCCTATGTAGTGTCTGTGTGTTCGTTGTGTCATGTATACCTACATTCCTGTAGTGTCTGTAGTGTTGTTACTACATGTGGATACCTGTGTGTGTGTGTGTTGTGTTCTGTACTATGTAGATACCTACATTCCTATGTAGTGTCTGTGTGTTCGTTACTACATGTGTGTGGAGTGTGTGGACTGTGTCGTGTGTGTGTGTCCTGTGTGTGTAGTTCGTTACTATGTGTGTCTACATTCCTATGTAGTGTCTGTCTGTGTGTTCGTCCATATGGACCTGTTCTTGTGTGTGTGTCGTGTACTACATGTAGATACCTGTCCTATGTTGTGTCTGTGTGTTCGTTACTATTGTAGTACGTACATTCCTGTGTGTAGTGTCTGTGTGTGTTGTTAGTGTCTGTGATAGATCTGTAGTGTGTAGTGTCTGGAGTCCTATGTAGTGTCTGTGTGTTCGTGTGTGTGTGATACCTGTGTGGTATGTGTCTGTGTGTTCGTTACTGTCTGTAGATACCTACATTCCTATGTAGTGTGTGTGTGTGTCGTACTGTCATGTAGTCTGTACCTACATTTCCTATGAGTGTGTCTGTGTGTGTTCGTTGTACAGTGTAGTGGACCTACATTCTATGTAGTGTCTGTGTGTGTTTGTAGTGTCATGTAGATACCTACATGTCCTATGTGTATTGTGTCTGTGTGTTCGTTACTACATGTAGAGTGTACCTACTGTCCTATGATAGTGTGTGTGTGTCTGTGTGTCTGTAGTGTATGTAGTGTCTGTGTGTTGTTACTACATGTGGAGTACCTCATGTATTGTGTCTGTGTCTGTGTGTTCGTTCGTTACTACATGTAGTGTCTGTGAGTGTCTGTGTGTGGTTACTACATGTAGTACATTCGTATGATAGTGTCTGTGTGTCGTGTACATGTAGTGTCTGTACATTCCTGTGAGTGTCATGTGGTTCGTTACTACATGTAGTCTACATTCTATGTCTGTGTGTGTGTTCGTTACTACATGTAGATACCCATTGTGTAGTGTGTGTGTGTTCGTTACTACATGTAGATACCTACATTCCTATAGTGTGTCTGTGTGTTCGTTACTACATGTAGAGATACCTACCCTATGAGTGTGTGTCTGTGTGTTCGTACTACATGTAGATACCTACATTCCTATGTAGTGTCTGTAGAGTGTCCCGTTGTACATGTAGATACATTGTATGTGTCTGTAGTGTTGTGTACTACATGTAGATGTGTCCTATGATAGTGTGTGTCGTTACTACATGTGTGTAGATACCTAGTGTCTGTGTGAGTGTTCTGTGTGTGTAGTAGTGTCTGTGTGTGTACATTAGATACCTACATTGTATAGTGTCTGTGTGTTGTACATGTAGATACCTACATTGTGTGGTGATAGTGTCTGTGTGTTTGTTGTGTACATGTAGATGTCCTGTGTACATTCCTATGTAGTGTCTGTGTGTGTCGTTGTACATGTATGTCTGTACCTGTGTATGTAGTGTCTGTGTGTTCGTGTCCGTGTGATACCTGTGTCCATGATAGTGTGTGTGTGTGTACTACATGTTCCTACATTCCTTGTAGTGTCTGTGTGTGTTACTGTACATGTGTACCTACATTGTATGTGTGTGTGTGTCGTTACTATGTAGTCTACCTACATTCCTGTGTGTCTGTGTGTTCGTTGGATGTAGATGTACATTCCTATGTAGTGTCTGTAGTGTTTGTTACTACATGTAGATACCTAGAGATTCCTATGTAGTGTCTGTGTGTTCGTTACTACATGTAGATACCTACATTCCTATTGTAGTGTCTGTGTGTTGTGTTTGTGTCATGTCTGTAGTTCCTATGTAGTGTCTGTGTGTGTTCGTGTACTACATGTCTACATTGTATGTGTGTCTGTGTGTTCGTTGTACTGTAGTGTTACCTATTTGTAGTGTCTGTACTGTAGATGACCCTGTGTGTCTGTGTGTTACTACATGTAGATACCTACATTCCTATGTGTGTCTGTGTGTTCGTGTACTGTGTAGTGTGTACCTACATGTCTATGTAGTGTCTGTGTGTTGTAGTGTCTGTAGATACCTACATTGTATGATAGTGTCTGTGTGTTCGTTCTGTGTGTTACTGACCTACATGTCTGTGTAGTGTCTGTGTGTTGTGATTGTGTCGTGTGTAGTGTATGTGTCCTGTGTAGTGTCTGTAGTGTCTGTGTGTCGTTACTACATGTAGTGTACCTACATTCCTATGTAGTGTCTGTGTGTGTTACTGTGTGTAGATACCTACATTCCTGTGTGTCTGTGTGTAGTGTTCGTAGTGTCTGTAGAGATGTACCTGTATGAGTGTGTGTCCGTTACTACATGTGTAGTGTACTGTAGTGTTTGTAGTGTCTGTAGAACCTACATGTCCTGTGGAGTGTGTGGATTGTGTCGTGTGTGTCGTTGTGTGTGTGTCTGTAGTTCCTTGTAGTGTCTGTAGTGTTGTCCCGTGGAGTGTGTGGATACATTCCTTGTGTCGTGTGTAGTGTCTGTAGTTGTTAGTACTGTGTCTGTACTACATTCCCTGTATGAGTGTGTGTGTGTGTGTGTTACTCATGTACCTACATTCCTGTGTGTAGTGTCTGTGTGTCGTGTACTACATGTCCTGTGGAGTGTGTTTGATGGTAGTGTCTGTGTGTGTCGTAGTACTACATGTAGTGTACTGTACATTCCTATGGAGTGTGTGGATTGTGTGTGTCTGTAGTGTACATGTAGTACCTAGATTCTAATCCTGTGTGTGTGTGTGTTGTGTGTGTACATGTAGTACATTCCTATGTGTGTCTGTGTGTTCGTGTGTGTCTGTAGATATGTCCCGTGGAGTGTGTGGATTGTGTCGTGTGTAGTACGTGTACATGTAGTGTGTCTGTGTGTTACTACATGTAGATACCTACCTATGTGTGTCTGTGTGTTCGTTACTACATGTAGATGTGTGTGTGTCTGTAGTGTGTAGTGTCTTGTGTCGTGTACATGTAGATGTCCTGTGGAGTGTGTGGAGTGTGTCGTGTGTGTGTCGTTACTGTAGTGATGTAGTGTCTGTAGAGTGTCCTGTGGAGTGTTGATTGATCTACATTCCTATGTGTGTGTCTGTGTCTGTGTACATGTCTGTAGTACATTCCTAGAGATGTGTCTGTGTGTTCGTTGGATGTGTCCTACATTGTGTGTGTGTGTGTGTTTGTGTGTCTGTAGAGTATGTCCTGTGTAGTCTGTGGTGTGTCGTTACTACATGTGATACCTGTATGTGTTTGTAGTGTCTGTAGTAGATGTCCCGTGGAGTGTATGGATAGTGTCTGTGTGTTCGTTACTACATGTAGATAGTACATTCCTGTAGTGTCTGTGTGTTCGTTACTACAGTGTGTGGACCTACATTCCGTGATAGTGTCTGTGTGTGTTGTAGTGTACTGTAGATGTCCTGTGGAGTGTGTGGTGTGTGTGTGTCGTACTACTGTAGTGTTTGTAGTGTCTGTAGAGATGTCCTGTGTGGAGTGTGTGATTTGTGTCGTGTGTCGTTCTACATGTAGTGTTTGTGTTCCTATGAGATGTCTGTGGTTCGTTGTACATGTGTGTACATTCCTGTGATAGTGTGTGTGTGTCGTTGTACATGTAGATACCTACATTCCTATGTAGTGTCTGTGTTCGTTCCTGTATGTAGATACCTACATGTGTGTGTAGTGTCTGTAGTGTTCGTTACTACTGTAGAGATGTACCTACTGTTCCTATGTGTAGATTGTGTGTGTGTCGTTACTACATGTAGATTGTACATTCCTATGATAGTGTCTGTGTGTTCGTTACTACATGTAGATTACCTGTTCTGTCGTGTAGTGTAGTGTTTGTAGTGTCTGTAGAGATACCCGTGGAGTGTGTGGATAGTGTCTGTGTGTTCGTTACTCATGTAGTGTACTGTATGTGTTGTAGTGTCTGTGTGTGTCGTAGTGTGTAGATACCTACATTCCTATGTGTAGTGTCTGTGTGTTTCGTGTGTACATGTAGATGTACATTCCTATGTGGAGTGTGTGGATTGTGTCGTCTGTGTTGTGTCTGTAGTGTTTGTAGTGTGTTGTATGTAGATATGTCCTGTGGAGTGTGTGGATGTGTGTGTCGTGTACATGTCTAGTGTTTGTAGTGTCTGTAGAGTGTCTGTTGGAGTGTGTACCTACATTCGTGTGTGTGTGTCTGTGTGTTTGTAGTGTCTGTAGAGATGTCCTGTGGATAGTGTGTGTGGATTGTGTCGTGTGTGGTGTCTGTAGTGTTGTAGTGTACTGTACAGATGTCCGTGATAGTGTGTGGATTGTGTGTTCGTTGTACATGTAGTTTGTAGTTCCTATGTAGAGAGTGTCTGTGTGAGTGTTACTACATGTGTACCGTGTGTAGTGTCTGTAGTGTCTGTTGTGTGTAGAGATGTCCATGTGGAGTGTGTGGATTGTGTCGTGTGTCGTGTCTGTAGTGTCTGTAGTGTGTCTGTGTGTGGAGTGTGTGGATTGTGTCGTGTGTGTGTCTGTAGTGTTTGTAGTGTCTGTAGAGATGTCCTGTGGAGTGTGTGGATGTGTGTGTGTGTGTGTGTGTGTGTGTGTGTGTAGTGTTCCTACATGTAGAGACTGTCCCGTGTGTCTGTGTGTTGTGTTGTGTGTGTGTGTGTCTGTAGTGTTTGTAGTGTCTGTAGAGATACCTGTGGAGTGTGTGGATTGTGTCTGTGTGTGTGTCGTGTAGTGTTTGTAGTGTCTGTAGAGATTCCTGTGGAGTGTGTGTGTTGTGTACGTGTGTCGTGTCTGTAGTGTCTGTAGTGTCTGTAGAGATACCTGTGGAGTGTGTGGTGTGTGTCTGTGTGTCGTGTCTGTAGATGTACATTCCTATATAGTGTTCTGTGTGTGTGTGTGTAGACCTTGTGTGTGTGTCGTGTCTGTGTGTTTGTAGTGTCTGTAGAGATGTACCTGTGGAGTGTGTGTGTGTCGTGTGTGTGTGTCTGTAGTGTCGTTTGTAGTGTCTGTAGAGATGTCCTATGATAGTGTGTGGAGTGTGTGTGATTGTGTGTGTGTTGTGTCTGTAGTGTTTGTAGTGTCTGTAGAGATGTCCTGTGGAGTGTGTGGATGTGTGTCGTGTGTACCGTGTCTGTAGTGTGTGTAGTGTCTGTAGAGATGTCCTGTGGAGTCCTGTGGATTGTGTCGTGTGTGTGTGTGTCTGTAGTGTACCTTGTAGTGTCTGTAGAGATGTCCTGTCTGTGTGTGTGGATTGTGTCGTGTAGATACCTGTGTCCTGTGTCTGTAGTGTTTGTAGTGTCTGTAGAGATGTCCTGTGGAGTGTGTGGATTGTGTCGTGTGTTGTGTCTGTAGTGTTTGTAGTGTCTGTAGAGATGTCCTGTGGAGTGTGTGGATTGTGTCGTGTGTGGTGTCTGTAGTGTTTGTAGTGTCTGTAGAGATGTCCTGTGGAGTGTGTGGATTGTGTCGTGTGTCGTGTCTGTAGTGTTTGTAGTGTCTGTAGAGATGTCCTGTGGAGTGTGTGGATTGTGTCGTGTGTCGTGTCTGTAGTGTTTGTAGTGTCTGTAGAGATGTCCCGTGGAGTGTGTGGATTGTGTCGTGTGTCGTGTCTGTAGTGTTTGTAGTGTCTGTAGACATGTCCCGTGGAGTGTGTGGATTGTGTCGTGTCTGTAGTGTTTGTAGTGTCTGTAGAGATGTCCTGTGGAGTGTGTGGCTAAGTATTTAAGGCGCTGACACCTTGTACAATTTTTTGCGGGAGAACGACAAAATCACCATTTTTCAAAGTGCTATTATATCTCCGCCATTTTGATTGAGATGACCTTGAAACTTGTCGTAATATATATCTGTGAGCATGCTCTTTCAAATCCTACTTTCAAAACGTTTCTGTTGTAAATTTCGTTTTTGTCCTTTGTTTGACCCCGTAGCGAACTCTTGACCTTGACATAATCTCTGATAACATGTAATGAGAAAAAAACGCGCTATGTTAGGATCTACCTGAATAATTGAACGTGGACGAGGTTAGGAACGTTTACATTTCGTTCCAAAAAAGTCTCTTTTTTAAGTCTGTGACCTTGACCTTGACCGTTATCGTGCAAAATCGAACGTGCGTTTCAAGCACTCATGTACGTGCATAATGTCACCGGGGCTAATCGTACAAACCGGGCTAAGCTATTTACGCTCGTGGAAACGCTTCTTTTACATAGAAAACTGTCGTCTGGGGGAACGTATGTGATAAATATTTGCTCGGTCTTCAATTCACGGTCAAGAATCCAAATATGCAAGTTTCCCACGGAACAGTAAAGTGTTTAACCAATGCGTAGAAGCAAAATTTATGTTTTATTGTATTCTACTTTGTCCTCTATTTCGCGCACAGTATAGACGAGTATGTCATATCATGGTTGAAAAATGTGAATTTTGTTATATATTCAAACAGATATATATCTGAACGAGAGACGGAGTTAAAACTTGATTCAGTTCATTAAATAAACATTGTACATATAGGTTTAAAGCCGCTGAAACAACTACCGCAAGGACAAATAAAAATAAAAATATTCCGAATTTTTCTGATCTCCTATATCTCCGTCACATTTTGAATCATATGACCTTGAAATTGTCATTATATGTGTCTGAGAGCGCCTTCTGCTCTTTAACACCAATTCAAACACATTTCTCGGAAATTTCATAAAATACGGTAAAACTTACGTTAAAAAAATGAACGAAACGCCACATTCGGAGCGCTATATTTCTGCCATTTTCAAATTCATGACTTTGAAATTGAAACCCTGTACAGACAATATGCCAAAGTCTAAATTAACAAAAAATCAACACCCTACATTAAATTATTAAGGCGCTTCGAGCTCACAAATTACTGAAAAAATGAAGGAAATCGAACAACATACGCGCGAAAAATCAACACTGTACATACCGGTTTAAAGGCGCTGAAACAACTGCCGAAAGGACAAATAAAAATTTAAATTTCGATTTTTGATGTCTCCGCCATTTTGAATAATATGACCCTGAAATTGTCATTATATGTGCCTGCTAGCATGCTCTTTGATATGCGCCCTGCAAATGATAAAGTTCATTTTTGACCTTTTTTGACCTCATTTGAGCCTGTAGCGAACTCTCGATCTAGACATTATCTCTGATAACATGGGGAAAAAAAATAAAAATCGTGATCTACCTAAAAAAACGAGATTGCAAGTCAATGCTCCATACATGAAAATTGCTTGAGATTTTCAACGCAAATCCCGTTATTTGTATATTTTAAAGTAACTTTTCAATTTCAACAATATTTTATTGATATTATGTACATCAATAGGATCGGACATCAGGCTACGCCTATTTAAGTCCTGTCCAGATCATATTTTAAAGTATAAACATGAATTCATTCTGCAATTCATTAATACATATATTTATATAGTATAGTGATAATAATATTAATAATTACTAATTAAAGGGGGATAACTCCAATTTTATTTTTAATAGAAAATGTTTCAGAACAAGTTTAGTTATTTGGATTTCATATTCCTTATGATTGTAGTTTTTGAATAGGGATAAGAATCGTGCTCATTTATTGACAGACTAACATACATACACACCATGAGATATTAGGCCAAAAAGTCCCTGTGCTTATGCACAATGAGCCATCCCCTTGGAATATGTATGAGAGTCTGACAACAAATGAGCATATTGTGTCCAGTTGAATATGCAAAAAAAAATGGTAGGAGATTGAATGCAATTTTTTTTATACAATTGGAGTTAACCAACAATTTATGGTTCTAATATGTACATAGTTTGATTATTCAATTAGATAATTATTATAGTATAAAAGATTCTCAATATTCGATAAACAGTATTTAGTATACCATCCAGACCCAGGATAGTTAAGAGTAAATGTAAATACAACATTAACATAATAACAATAGTTTTTTAATGTTTAGGATGTGCACTAGCTAAAGATAGTATATTATGACAATCACACTTTAAATATAAATGGGTACGTTTTGAAACGGTACTTAATATTTATGTTTTCATATTAAATTGCACTTAGGGTTATGAGACATGTATAATAACCAAATACCGTTACATTCAGTAATCAAATCTTTTAGTATTGCATATATATTCAAAATCCATCTTGTCTCCGCATCTGCCAAAAAGTAAAATATCTTTTTGTTAATATCATTATTGCAAAATTTATCATCCATATAAATTTGGTGTTCATCACAATGTATTTAAATGAATATGAAGTTCGATCTGGTAAACCTAAGGTTCAGCTGTTATTCCCTCCTAATATAAGAACTGCTCTCTTATTCATGTTATGATAGAAGTATGCCATACAGGTCAAATAAAAAGTGATAATGAAATTTTCATTGGTATAGAATAACAGGAACAGGTCTGGAGATTCTCTTAAAATAAACCGTGCTATAAAAGATCACAGTTAATAAAGTACTTGCTTGGTTTTGGCTGTAATGCCTGTGGCACAGGAATAATTTTATTAATTAACGGTCGTGCCAAGATATATTAAGGAAAAACTTGGAATGTTATCCATTATAGAGATACTCATAATCAAGATTTGATACACTTTTTTTAAAATTGTTCAATTCATGACATGATTAAATATCTAATATATGAGAGAGGAATGATCTGTGTTTCCAGATCAAAATCACACTAGGATTAGCACGTGTGGTATCTGTAATAGAAAGCTGTGGTGGATGTTGATGTAGGTAAAATTCAGAGTACAGACAGGAGGGGGAATAAAAACAGGCGAGTATTCCTTTAATCGGAGTAAGGAGTAACGTATTATAATCCATTAATGATAAATGGTTCAATAAGAAAATTAGTAAGATCATCTAGGGGATTCATTATTTACAATTTTAAACATCAATATTTGATTTATGTATTTTTCGTCCTGAATGCAAAGTGAATCAAGTCCTAACTTCAGCATAAAGTTTAATAAATGCGAATTTTCCTACATTCTCAGGCCTGTTATTAATTCTTATTGCCCATCTATCTCTAAATATTTCTAATAAGTACTTTATCTTGGAATTTGTACAATTATCCCAAATGACATCGCCGCATATTCTAGCAAACAGGTCTTATAAAGGATGAGTATACATTTTTAAAATCTCATTTTCTAACTACATTAAAGTGTTTTTAGAAATCCTAAAAATATTTAGTCTTTAGAGGGCCTGAGTATAAAGTAATTATTAAAATGTTTGGACCATTTACCATCACTACTGAAAGTTACCGGCCCAAATGTTTAAAGAAATAGAACAGAGTTATAACAATAACAACTGCAACATAAAAATATCAGGATTGAATATATGTCCTTTTCTTGCGCATGATAAAAGTACATGTATCTGTTTTAGTGGAAGGATTAAAAATTAATGTCCCACCTTGGATTGGTCCTTGCGCCCAAATATTAAAATTACTTAGATCATTGGTTAGAGAATTCTTATCTGCAATTTCTTGACATGGTCTCATCATGTTAATATTTTCATGAAATAGAATTATCATCAGCAAAGCAGTCTTAGTTAATTTGACGATTTACACATTCATCGATAAAGACATAAAAAAAAAATACGAATAAAATGGAGATGACCGCCAAAGACATAACCTTGAGTTACGACACCGGGCCATAGGACATTTTATAAAATTAGGAAATACGGAAACCCTCATTAGAATACACTTCTGAGATTCTCTGAACAGAAAGAGTAATCTATCGTAAACCCTACATTTAACACCTCAACCATATAAATCCAATATAGGACACTAAAATAGAAAAAATAATCACCATCATGGATTATCCATACTCTGATCCGAAAATCTGTTGCAACTAACGCAAGACAAAAAAATTTTATTTGTCAATGTTTATTCATAATAAATATCTAGCAACTTGTTAACTGTAGAGTCCTTTAGGCAAAAATCCTGAATTGGTCTAGTTATAAGATCACACACTTTCATTATTAAACATATAATCAAAAACATTACTATTTCTCTATATTTTACTAAAGCTGGAGCTTGTTTTTTTATTTTTTTTAACAGATATTGCGTCTAAAATTTTTTTGAAGGGCAACTTACTCTCAGCCCTATTTCCATTCAATAAATTGCATTGATATTAGCTGTTTTATCCAAGCTAATGGAATAAACTCCATTTTCAAAGTTTTATTACACAGTAGAGTAAGAGGGTGTATAAGCGAAGGAGTTAGGTGTTTAATAATTTTTGGTATCATGTTGCCTGGACCAGGAGGCTTTTTTTCATTAAGTAAGTCAAGTTGATCTTTAATATTCTGATCTTAAATAACAATGTTATCTAATCTAAAGGGGAAGGTATTTTCCAAAGGTGGTAATGGATCTAAATTAGCAGATGAAGTAGATATTGAACTGAAGTAGTTATTAAGACACTCTGCTTTATCCAAAGGGTGATGTATATAGTAATTATTTTCAAATAAGGGAGGCCAAAGACTGAATGTGATACTAACACTCGAGTTCATAACCGATTTGGCAATTTTCCACCATTTATTTAAAGGAATTGACTAATCTTGAAGGGATTTTTTTAGTTTATCGGAAATGGTTTATTGTTTCCTGTTCTGAATTAAATCGATGGACCTTCATTTCTACTTTGCCTATAGTTTGCACAGTCTGTCTGTAAGTTAGTATTTCTGGCTCTT